>NC_135884.1:77691146-77852225 GCF_964194155.1 Cetorhinus maximus | reverse complement strand
GTCTGCGCTTTGAGCAGTGTGTGTGGTGACCAGTGCACGCACTGAGCAGTGTGTGTGGCGAGCAGTGCTCGGATTGAGTGTGTCTGTGGCGAGCAGTGCATGCATTGAGTAGTGTGTGTGGCGAGCAGTGCGTGCATGGAGCAGTGTGTGGGGCGAACAGTGCGTGCATTGAGCAGTGTGTTAGGCGAGCAGTGCGCGCAATGAGCAGTATGTGTGGTGAGCAGTGCGTGCATTGAGCAGTGCGTGTGGCGAGCAGTGCGTGTGGCGAGCAGTGTGTGTGGCGAGCAGTGTGTGTGGCGAGCAGTGCGTGTGGCGAGCAGTGTGTGTGGCGAGCAGTGCGCGTGGCGAGCAGTGCGCGCAGTGAGCAATGTGCGCAGTGGGCAGTGTGTGTGGAAAGCAGTGCACGCAATGAGCAGTGTGTGTTGCGAGCAGTCTGCGCTTTGAGCAGTGTGTGTGGTGACCAGTGCACGCACTGAGCAGTGTGTGGCGAGCAGTGCTCGGATTGAGTGTGTCTGTGGCGAGCAGTGCATGCATTGAGTAGTGTGTGTGGCGAGCAGTGCGTGCATGGAGCAGTGTGTGGGGGCGAACAGTGCGTGCATTGAGCAGTGTGTTAGGCGAGCAGTGCGCGCATTGAGCAGTCTTTGTGGCGAGCAGTGCGCGCAATGAGCAGTATGTGTGGTGAGCAGTGCGTGCATTGAGCAGTGCGTGTTTTGAGCAGTGTGCACATTGAGCAGTGCGTGTGGCGAGCAGTGCGTGTGGCGAGCAGTGCGTGTGGCGAGCAGTGTGTGTGGCGAGCAGTGCGCGTGGCGAGCAGTGCGCGCAGTGAGCAATGTGCGCAGTGGGCAGTGTGTGTGGAAAGCAGTGCACGCAATGAGCAGTGTGTGTTGCGAGCAGTCTGCGCTTTGAGCAGTGTGTGTGGTGACCAGTGCACGCACTGAGCAGTGTGTGTGGCGAGCAGTGCTCGGATTGAGTGTGTCTGTGGCGAGCAATGCGTGCATTGAGTAGTGTGTGTGGCGAGCAGTGCGTGCATGGAGCAGTGTGTGGGGCGAACAGTGCGTGCATTGAGCAGTGTGTTAGGCGAGCAGTGCGCGCATTGAGCAGTCTTTGTGGCGAGCAGTGCGCGCTTTGAGCAGTGTGTGTGGCGAGCAGGGCGCGCACTGAGCAGGGTGTGTGGCGAGCAGTGCGCACATTGAGCAGGGTGTGTGGCGAGCAGTGCGCACATTGAGCAGTGTGCTTGGCGAGCAGTGCGCACATTGAGCAGTGTGTGCGGCGACCAGTGCACGCACTGAGCAGTGTGTGTGGCGAGCAGTGCTCGGATTGAGTGTGTCTGTGGCGAGCAGTGCGTGCATTGAGCAGTGTGTGTGGCGAGCAGGGCGCACATTGAGCAGTGTGTGTGGTGAGCAGTGCGCACATTGAGCAGTGTGTGTGGTGAGCAGTGCGCACATTGAGCAGTGTGTGTGGGGAGCAGTGCATGCGTTGAGCAGAGTGTCTGGCGAGCAGTGAGTGCATTGACCAGTGTGTATGGCAAGCAGTGTGTGGGGCGAGCAGGGCGTGCATTGAGCAGTGTGTGTAGCGAGCAGTGCGTGTGGCGAGCAATGCGCAGAATGAGCAGTGTGTGTGGGAAGCAGTGCGTGCATTGAGCAGTGTGTGTGGCGTGCAGTAAGCGCATTGAGCAATGTATGTGGCGAGGAGTGCGCACATTGAGCAGTGTGTCTGGTGAGCAGAGTGTGTGGCGAGCAGTGCGCGCATTGAGCAGTGCGTGTGGCTAGCAGTGCATGTGGCGAGCAGTGCAAGCATTGAGCACTGTGTATGGAGAGCAGTGCACACAGCGAGCAGTGTGCACAGCAAGCAGTATGTGCAGTCAGAAGTGTGTGTAGTGAGTAGTGTGCACAGCAAGCAGTGTGTGCAGTCAGCAGTGTGTGTAGTGAGTAGTGCGTGTAGTGAGTAGTGCGTGTAGTGAGTAGTGCGTGTAGTGAGTAGTGCGTGTAATGAGTAGTGCGTGTAATGAGTAGTGCGTGTAGTGAGTAGTGCGTGTAGTGAGTAGTGCGTGTAGTGAGTAGTGCGTGTAATGAGTAGTGCGTGTAGTGTGCAGTGAGTGTAGTGAGCAGTGCGTGTAGTGAGTAGTATGTATAGTGAGCAGTGTGCATAGTGAGCAGTGTGCATAGTGAGCAGTGTGCATAGTGAGCAGTGTGCATAGTGAGCAGTGAGTGTAGTGAGCAGTGAGTGTAGTGAACAGTGTTTGCATTGAGCAGTGTGTGCAATGAGTAATGTGTGCAGCGACCAGTGCACGCACTGAAGTGTGTATGGTGAGCAGTGCGCCAATTGAGCAGTGTGTGTGGTGAGCAGTGTATGTGGCTAGTAGTGCGTGTGGCGAGCAGTGCACACATCGAGCACAGTGTATGGCGAGTTGTATGTGTGGCGAGCAGTGTGTGTAGCGCGCAGTGTGTGTGGCGCGCAGTGTGTGTGGCGCGCAGCGTGCTCATTGAGCAGTGTGCGCATTGAGCAGTGTGCGCACTGAGCAGTGTGTGTGGTGAGCAGTGTATGTGGCTAGCAATTTGGGTGGCGAGCAGTGTGGGTGGTGAGCTGTGTGGGTGGCGAGCTGTGTGGGTGGGGAGCAGTGCGTGTGGCGAGCAGTGCGTGTGGCGAGCAGTGCGTATATTGAGCAGTATGTGTGGCGAGCAGTGTATGTGGCTAGTAATGCGTGTGGCGAGCAGTGCACACATTGAGCACAGTGTATGGCGAGTTGTATGTGTGGCGAGCAGTGTGTGTAGCGCGCAGTGTGTGTGGCGCGCAGCGTGCTCATTGAGCAGTGTGAGTGGCGAGCAGTGTGTGTGGCGAGCAGTGCGCGCAATGAGCAGTATGTGTGGTGAGCAGTGCGTGCATTGAGCAGTGCGTGTGGTGAGCAGTGTGCACATTGAGCAGTGCGTGTGGCGAGCAGTGCGTGTGGCGAGCAGTGTGTGTGGCGAGCAGTGCGCGTGGCGAGCAGTGCGCGCAGTGAGCAATGTGCGCAGTGGGCAGTGTGTGTGGAAAGCAGTGCACGCAATGAGCAGTGTGTGTTGCGAGCAGTCTGCGCTTTGAGCAGTGTGTGTGGTGACCAGTGCACGCACTGAGCAGTGTGTGTGGCGAGCAGTGCTCGGATTGAGTGTGTCTGTGGCGAGCAGTGCGTGCATTGAGTAGTGTGTGTGGCGAGCAGTGCGTGCATGGAGCAGTGTGTGGGGCGAACAGTGCGTGCATTGAGCAGTGTGTTAGGCGAGCAGTGCGCGCATTGAGCAGTCTTTGTGGCGAGCAGTGCGCGCAATGAGCAGTATGTGTGGTGAGCAGTGCGTGCATTGAGCAGTGCGTGTGGTGAGCAGTGTGCACATTGAGCAGTGCGTGTGGCGAGCAGTGCGTGTGGCGAGCAGTGCGTGTGGCGAGCAGTGTGTGTGGCGAGCAGTGCGCGTGGCGAGCAGTGCGCGCAGTGAGCAATGTGCGCAGTGGGCAGTGTGTGTGGAAAGCAGTGCACGCAATGAGCAGTGTGTGTTGCGAGCAGTCTGCGCTTTGAGCAGTGTGTGTGGTGACCAGTGCACGCACTGAGCAGTGTGTGTGGCGAGCAGTGCTCGGATTGAGTGTGTCTGTGGCGAGCAGTGCGTGCATTGAGTAGTGTGTGTGGCGAGCAGTGCGTGCATGGAGCAGTGTGTGGGGCGAACAGTGCGTGCATTGAGCAGTGTGTTAGGCGAGCAGTGCGCGCATTGAGCAGTCTTTGTGGCGAGCAGTGCGCGCTTTGAGCAGTGTGTGTGGCGAGCAGGGCGCGCACTGAGCAGGGTGTGTGGCGAGCAGTGCGCACATTGAGCAGGGTGTGTGGCGAGCAGTGCGCACATTGAGCAGTGTGCTTGGCGAGCAGTGCGCACATTGAGCAGTGTGTGCGGCGACCAGTGCACGCACTGAGCAGTGTGTGTGGCGAGCAGTGCTCGGATTGAGTGTGTCTGTGGCGAGCAGTGCGTGCATTGAGCAGTGTGTGTGGCGAGCAGCGCGTGCATTGAGCAGTGTGTTAGGCGAGCAGTGCGCGCATTGAGCAGTCTTTGTGGCGAGCAGTGCGCGCTTTGAGCAGTGTGTGTGGCGAGCAGTGCACGCACTGAGCAGGGTGTGTGGCGAGCAGTGCGCACATTGAGCAGTGTGCTTGGCGAGCAGTGCGCACATTGAGCAGTGTGTGCGGCGACCAGTGCACGCACTGAGCAGTGTGTGTGGCGAGCAGTGCGTGTACTGAGCAGTGTATGCACTGAGCAGTGCGTTCATTGAGCAGTGTGTGTGGCGAGCAGTGCGTGTACTGAGCAGTGTGTGTGGCGAGCAGTGCACGCACTGAAGTGTCTATGGTGTGCAGTGCGCCAATTAAGCAGTGTGTGTGGTGAGCAGTGTGTGTGGCGAGCAGTGTGTGTGGCGAGCAGTGTGCGCAATGAGCAGTGTATGTGGCGAACAGTGTGCACATTGAGCAGTGTGTGTGGTAAGCAGTGCGCACATTGAGCAGTGTGTGTGGTGAGCAGTGCGCACATTGAACAGTGTGTGTGGTGAGCAGTGCGCACATTGAGCAGTGTGTGTGGTGAGCAGTGCGCACATTGAGCAGTGTGTGTGGTGAGCAGTGCGCACATTGAGCAGTGTGTGTGGTGAGCAGTGCGCACATTGAGCAGTGTGTGTGGTGAGCAGTGCGCACATTGAGCAGTGTGTGTGGTGAGCAGTTCGCACATTGAGCAGTGTGTGTGGTGAGCAGTGCGCACGTTGAGCAGTGTGTGTGGGGAGCAGTGCATGCGTTGAGCAGTGTGTCTGGCGAGCAGTGAGTGCATTGAGCAGTGTGTCTGGCAAGCAGTGTGTGTGGCGAGCAGGGCGTGCATTGAGCAGTGTGTGTAGCGAGCAACGCGCAGAATGAGCAGTGTGTGTGGGAAGCAGTGCGTGCATTGAGCAGTGTGTGTGGCGTGCAGTGAGCGCATTGAGCAATGTGTGTGGCGAGGAGTGCGCACATTGAGCAGTGTGTCTGGCGAGCAGAGTGTGTGGTGAGCAGTGCGCACATTGAGCAGTGTGTGTGGGGAGCAGTGCATGCGTTGAGCAGAGTGGCGAGCAGTGAGTGCATTGAGCAGTGTGTCTGGCAAGCAGTGTGTGTGGCGAGCAGTGCGCGCATTGAGCAGTGCGTGTGGCTAGCAGTGCATGTGGCGAGCAGTGCAAGCATTGAGCACTGTGTATGGCGAGCAGTGCGTGCAGCGAGCAGTGTGCACAGCAAACAGTGTGTGTAGTGGGTAGTGCGTGTAGTGAGTAGTGCGTGTAGTGAGTAGTGTGTGTAGTGAGTAGTGCGTGTAGTGAGTAGTGCATGTAGTGAGCAGTGCGTGTAGTGAGCAGTATGTGTAGTGAGTAGTACGTATAGTGAGCAGTGTGCATAGTGAGCAGAGTGTAGTGAGCAGTGAGTGTAGTGAACAGTGTTTGCAGTGAGCAGTGTGTGTAATGAGTAATGTGTGCAGCGACCAGTGCACGCACTGAAGTGTGTATGGTGAGCAGTGCGCCAATTAAGCAGTGTGTGTGGTGAGCAGTGTGTGTGGCGAGCAGTGTGCTCATTGAGCAGTGTGTGTGGCGAGCAGTGTGCACATTGAGCAGTGTGTGTGGCGAGCAGTGTGTGTGGCGAGCAGTGTGTGCATTGAGCAGTGTGTGTGGCGAGCAGTGTGTGTGGCGAGCAGTGTGTGTGGCGAGCATTGTGTGTGGCGAGCATTGTGTGTGGCGAGCAGTGTGTGTGGCGAGCAGTGTGTGTGGCGAGCAGTGTGTGTGGCGAGCAGTGTGCTCATTGAGCAGTGTGTGTGGCGAGCAGTGTGCACATTGAGCAGTGTGTCTGGCGAGCAGTGTGTGTGGCGAGCAGTGCGCGCAATGAGCAGTGTGTGTGGCGAGCAGTGCGTGCATTGAGCAGTGCGTGTGGTGAGCAGTGTGCGCATTGAGCAGTGCGTGTGGCGAGCAGTGTGTGTGGCGAGCAGTGCACGTGGAGAGCAGTGTGCGCGGTGAGCAGTGTGTGGGGCGAGCAGTTCGTGCATTGAGCAGTGTGTTAGGCGAGCAGTGCGCGCATTGAGCAGTCTTTGTGGCGAGCAGTGCGCGCTTTGAGCAGTGTGTGTGGCGAGCAGTGCGCGCACTGAGCAGGGTGTGTGGCGAGCAGTGCGCACATTGAGCAGTGTGTGCGGCGAGCAGTGCGCACATTGAGCAGTGTGTGCGGCGACCAGTGCACGCACTGAGCAGTGTGTGTGGCGAGCAGTGCTCGGATTGAGTGTGTCTGTGGCGAGCAGTGCGTGCATTGAGCAGTGTATGTGGCGGGCAGTGCGCACATTGATCAGTGTGAGCGGTGAGCAGTGCGCGTGGTGAGCAGTGCGCATGGTGAGCATTGCGCACATTGAGCAGTGTGCGTGGTAAGCTTTGCGCACATTGAGCAGTGTGTGTGGTGAGTGTGCGCACATTGAGCAGTGTGTGTGGTGAGCAGTGCGCACATTGAGCAGTGTGTGTGGTGAGCAGTGCGCACATTGAGCAGTGTGTGTGGTGAGCAGTGCGCACATTGAGCAGTGTGTGTGGTGAGCAGTGCGCACATTGAGCAGTGTGTGTGGTGAGCAGTTCGCACATGAGCAGTGTGTGTGGGGAGCAGTGCGCACATTGAGCAGTGTGTGTGGGGAGCAGTGTGCGCAATGAGCAGTGTATGTGGCGAGCAGTTTGTGCAATGAGCAGTGTGTGTGGTGAGCAATGCGCACATTGAGCAGTGTGTGTGGCGGGCAGTGCGCACATTGATCAGTGTGAGCGGTGAGCAGTGCACGTGGTGAGCAGTGCGCGTGGTGAGCAGTGCGCACATTGAGCAGTGTGTGTGGTGAGCAGTGCGCACATTGAGCAGTGTGTGTGGGGAGCAGTGCATGCGTTGAGCAGAGTGGCGAGCAGTGAGTGCATTGAGCAGTGTGTCTGGCAAGCAGTGTGTGTGGCGAGCAGTGCGCGCATTGAGCAGTGCGTGTGGCTAGCAGTGCATGTGGCGAGCAGTGCAAGCATTGAGCACTGTGTATGGCGAGCAGTGTGCGCAGCGAGCAGTGTGCACAGCAAGCAGTATGTGCAGTCAGCAGTGTGTGTAGTGAGTAGTGTGCACAGCAAGCAGTGTGTGTAGTGAGTAGTGCGTGTGGTGAGTAGTGCGTGTAGTGAGTAGTGCGTGTAGTGAGTAGTGCGTGTAGTGAGTAGTGCGTGTAGTGAGTAGTGCGTGTAGAGTAGTGCGTGTAGTGAGTAGTGCGTGTAGTATGCAGTGAGAGTAGTGTGCAGTGAGAGTAGTGTGCAGTGAGAGTAGTGTGCAGTGAGTGTAGTGAGCAGTATGTGTAGTGAGTAGTATGTATAGTGAGCAGTGTGCATAGTGAGCAGTGTGCATAGTGAGCAGTGGGTGTAGTGAGCAGTGAGTGTAGTGAACAGTGTTTGCAGTGAGCAGTGTGTGTAATGAGTAATGTGTGCAGCAAGCAGTGTGTGTAGTGAGTAGTGGGTGTCATGAGCAGTATGTGTAGTAAGTAGTATGAATAGCGAACAGTGTGTGTAGTGACTAGTGAGTGCAGCGAGCAGTGTTTGGAGTGAGCAGTATGTGTAGTGAGCAGTGTGTGTAGTGAGCAGTGTGTGTAGTGAGCAGTGTGTGTAGTGAGCAGTGTGTGTAGTGAGCAGTGCGGGCAGTGAGCAGTGTGTGCAGTGAGCACTGTTTACATCAAGAATTGTGCATAGTGAGCATAGTGAGTGTGGCGTGACCAGTGTTTGCAGTGTGTCTGTGGCGAGCAGTGCGTGCATTGAGCAGTGTGTGTGGCGAGCAGTGCGTGCACTGAGCAGTGTGTGTGGCGAGCAGTGCGTATACTGAGCAGTGTGTGTGGCGAGCAGTGTGCGCATTGAGCAGTGCGTGTGGCAAACAGTGCGTGCATTGGGCAGTGCGTGTGGCAAACAGTGCGTGCATTGGGCAGTGCGTGTGGGGAGCAGTGTGTGTATTGAGCAGTGCATGTGGTAAGCTTTGCGCACATTGAGCAGTGTGTGTGGTGAGCAGTGCGCACATTGAGCAGTGTGTGTGGTGAGCAGTGCGCACATTGAGCAGTGTGTGTGGTGAGCAGTGAGCACATTGAGCAGTGTGTGTGGTGAGCAGTGAGCACATTGAGCAGTGTGTGTGGTGAGCAGTGCGCACGTTGAGCAGTGTGTGTGGGGAGCAGTGCACGCGTTGAACAGTGTGTTTGGCGAGCAGTGTGTGTGGCAAGCAGGGCGTGCATTGAGCAGTGTGTCTGGCGAGCAGTGTGTGTGGCGAGCAGGGCGTGCATTGAGCAGTGCGTGTAGCGAGCAGTGCGTGTGGCAAGCAAGGCGCAGAATGAGCAGTGTGTGTGGCGAGCAATGCGCAGAATGAGCAGTGTGTGTGGCGAGCAATGCGCAGAATTGGCAGTGTGTGTGGCGAGCAGTGCGCACATGGAGCAGTGTCTGTGGTGAGCAGTGCGCGCATTGAGCAGTGTGTGTGGCGAGCACTGTGCGCATTGAGCAGTGTGTGTGGCGTGCAGTGCGCGCATTGAGCAGTGCATCTTGCGAGCAGTCCGCACATTGAGCAGTGAGTGTGGCGAGCAGTGCGCACATTGAGCAGTGTGTGTGGCGAGCAGAGAGCACATTGAGCAGTGTGTGTGGCAAGCAGTGTGCACATTGAGCAGTGTGTGTGGTGAGCAGTGCGCACATTGAGCAGTGTGTGTGGTGAGCAGTGCGCACATTGAGCAGTGTGTGTGGTGAGCAGTGTGCACATTGAGCAGTGTGTGTGGTGAGCAGTGCGCACATTGAGCAGTGTGTGTGGTGAGCAGTGCGCACATTGAGTAGTGTGTGTGGTGAGCAGTGCGCACATTGAGCAGTGTGTGTGTGGTGAGCAGTTCGCACATTGAGCAGTGTGTGTGGTGAGCAGTGAGCACATTGAGCAGTGTGTGTGGTGAGCAGTGAGCACATTGAGCAGTGTGTGTGGTGAGCAGTGCGCACGTTGAGCAGTGTGTGTGGGGAGCAGTGCACGCGTTGAACAGTGTGTCTGGCGAGCAGTGTGTGTGGCAAGCAGGGCGTGCATTGAGCAGTGTGTCTGGCGAGCAGTGTGTGTGGCGAGCAGGGCGTGCATTGAGCAGTGCGTGTAGCGAGCAGTGCGTGTGGCAAGCAAGGCGCAGAATGAGCAGTGTGTGTGGCGAGCAATGCGCAGAATGAGCAGTGTGTGTGGCGAGCAATGCGCAGAATTGGCAGTGTGTGTGGCGAGCAGTGCGCACATGGAGCAGTGTCTGTGGTGAGCAGTGTGCGCATTGAGCAGTGTGTGTGGCGAGCACTGTGCGCATTGAGCAGTGCGTGTGGCGTGCAGTGCGCGCATTGAGCAGTGCATCTTGCGAGCAGTCCGCACATTGAGCAGTGAGTGTGGCGAGCAGTGCGCACATTGAGCAGTGTGTGTGGCGAGCAGTGTGCACATTGAGCAGTGTGTGTGGTGAGCAGTGCGCACATTGAGCAGTGTGTGTGGTGAGCAGTGCGCACATTGAGCAGTGTGTGTGGTGAGCAGTGTGCACATTGAGCAGTGTGTGTGGTGAGCAGTGCGCACATTGAGCAGTGTGTGTGGTGAGCAGTGCGCACATTGAGTAGTGTGTGTGGTGAGCAGTGCGCACATTGAGCAGTGTGTGTGTGGTGAGCAGTTCGCACATTGAGCAGTGTGTGTGGTGAGCAGTGCGCACATTGAGCAGTGTGTGTGGCGACCAGAGTGCACATTGAGCAGTGTGTGTGGTGAGCAGTGCGCACATTGAGCAGTGTGTGTGGTGAGCAGTGCGCACATTGAGCAGTGTGTGTGGTGAGCAGTGTGCACATTGAGCAGTGTGTGTGGTGAGCAGTGCGCACATTGAGCAGTGTGTGTGGTGAGCAGTGCGCACATTGAGCAGTGTGTGTGGTGAGCAGTGCGCACATTGAGCAGTGTGTGTGGTGAGCAGTGCGCACATTGAGCAGTGTGTGTGGTGAGCAGTGCGCACATTGAGTAGTGTGTGTGGTGAGCAGTGCGCACATTGAGCAGTGTGTGTGTGGTGAGCAGTTCGCACATTGAGCAGTGTGTGTGGTGAGCAGTGCGCACATTGAGCAGTGTGTGTGGTGAGCAGTGCGCACATTGAGTAGTGTGTGTGGTGAGCAGTGCGCACATTGAGCAGTGTGTGTGTGGTGAGCAGTTCGCACATTGAGCAGTGTGTGTGGTGAGCAGTGTGCACATTGAGCAGTGTGTGTGGTGAGCAGTGTGCACATTGAGCAGTGTGTGTGGTGAGCAGTGCGCACATTGAGCAGTGTGTGTGGTGAGCAGTGCGCACATTGAGCAGTGTGTGTGTGGTGAGCAGTGTGCACATTGAGCAGTGTGTGTGGTGAGCAGTTCGCACATTGAGCAGTGTGTGTGTGGTGAGCAGTTCGCACATTGAGCAGTGTGTGTGTGGTGAGCAGTGCACACATTGAGCAGTGTGTGTGGGGAGCAGTGCATGCCTTGAGCAGTGTGTCTGGCGAACAGTGAGTGCATTGAGCAGTGTGTCTGGCAAGCAGTGTGTGTGGCGAGCAGTGCGTGCATTGAGCAGTGTGTGTAGCGAGCAATGCGCAGAATGAGCAGTGTGTGTGGGAAGCAGTGCGTGCATTGAGCAGTGTGTGTGGCGTGCAGTGAGCACATTGAGCAATGTGTGTGGCGAGGAGTGCGCACATTGAGCAGTGTGTCTGGCGAGCAGAGTGTGTGGCGAGCAGTGCGCGCATTGAGCAGTGCGTGTGGCTAGCAGTGCATGTGGCGAGCAGTGCAAGCATTGAGCACTGTGTATGGCGAGCAGTGCGCGCAGCGAGCAGTGTGCACAGCAAGCAGTGTGTGCAGTCAGCAGTGTGTGTAGTGAGTAGTGCGTGTAGTGAGTAGTGCGTGTAGTGAGTAGTGCGTGTAGTGAGCAGTATGTGTAGTGAGTAGTATGTATAGTGAGCAGTGAGTGTAGTGAGCAGTGAGTGTAGTGAACAGTGTTTGCAGTGAGCAGTGTGTGTAATGAGTAATGTGTGCAGCGACCAGTGCACGCACTGAAGTGTGTATGGTGAGCAGTGCGCCAATTGAGCAGTGTGTGTGGTGAGCAGTGTGTGTGGCGAGCAGTGTGCTCATTGAGCAGTGTGTGTGGCGAGCAGTGTGCGCGTTGAGCAGTGTGCGCACTGAGCAGTGTGCGTGGTGAGCAGTGTATGTGGCTAGCAATTTGGGTGGCGAGCAGTGTGGGTGGTGAGCTGTGTGGGTGGCGAGCTGTGTGGGTGGGGAGCAGTGCGTGTGGCGAGCAGTGCGTGTGGCGAGCAGTGCGTATATTGAGCAGTATGTGTGGCGAGCAGTGTATGTGGCTAGTAATGCGTGTGGCGAGCAGTGCACACATTGAGCACAGTGTATGGCGAGTTGTATGTGTGGCGAGCAGTGTGTGTAGCGCGCAGTGTGTGTGGCGCGCAGCGTGCTCATTGAGCAGTGTGAGTGGCGAGCAGTGTGTGTGGCGAGCAGTGCGCGCAATGAGCAGTATGTGTGGTGAGCAGTGCGTGCATTGAGCAGTGCGTGTGGTGAGCAGTGTGCACATTGAGCAGTGCGTGTGGCGTGCAGTGCGTGTGGCGAGCAGTGCGTGTGGCGAGCAGTGCGTGTGGCGAGCAGTGTGTGTGGCGAGCAGTGCGCGTGGCGAGCAGTGCGCGCAGTGAGCAATGTGCGCAGTGGGCAGTGTGTGTGGAAAGCAGTGCACGCAATGAGCAGTGTGTGTTGCGAGCAGTCTGCGCTTTGAGCAGTGTGTGTGGTGACCAGTGCACGCACTGAGCAGTGTGTGTGGCGAGCAGTGCTCGGATTGAGTGTGTCTGTGGCGAGCAGTGCGTGCATTGAGTAGTGTGTGTGGCGAGCAGTGCGTGCATGGAGCAGTGTGTGGGGCGAACAGTGCGTGCATTGAGCAGTGTGTTAGGCGAGCAGTGCGCGCATTGAGCAGTCTTTGTGGCGAGCAGTGCGCGCTTTGAGCAGTGTGTGTGGCGAGCAGGGCGCGCACTGAGCAGGGTATGTGGCGAGCAGTGCGCACATTGAGCAGTGTGCTTGGCGAGCAGTGCGCACATTGAGCAGTGTGTGCGGCGACCAGTGCACGCACTGAGCAGTGTGTGTGGCGAGCAGTGCTCGGATTGAGTGTGTCTGTGGCGAGCAGTGCGTGCATTGAGCAGTGTGTGTGGCGAGGAGCGCGTGCATTGAGCGGTGTGTTAGGCGAGCAGTGCGCGCATTGAGCAATGTGTGTGGCGAGCAGTGCACGCACTGAGCAGGGTGTGTGGCGAGCAGTGCGCACATTGAGCAGTGTGCTTGGCGAGCAGTGCGCACATTGAGCAGTGTGTGCGGCGACCAGTGCACGCACTGAGCAGTGTGTGTGGCGAGCAGTGCGTGTACTGAGCAGTGTATGCACTGAGCAGTGCGTTCATTGAGCAGTGTGTGTGGCGAGCAGTGCGTGCATTGAGCAGTGTGTCTGGCGAGCAGTGTGTGTGGCGAGCAGGGCGTGCATTGAGCAGTGTGTGTAGCGAGCAGTGCGTGTGGCAAGCAAGGCGCAGAATGAGCAGTGTGTGTGGCGAGCAATGCGCAGAATTGGCAGTGTGTGTGGTGAGAGTGCGCACATGGAGCAGTGTCTGTGGTGAGCAGTGCGCGCATTGAGCAGTGTGTGTGGCGAGCACTGTGCGCATTGAGCAGTGCGTGTGGCGTGCAGTGCGCGCATTGAGCAGTGCGTCTTGCGAGCAGTCTGCACATTGAGCAGTGAGTGTGGCGAGCAGTGCGCACATTGAGCAGTGTGTGTGGCGAGCAGAGAGCACATTGAGCAGTGTGTGTGGCGAGCAGTGCGCACATTGATCACAGTGGACGGCGAGCAGTGTGTGTATTCAGCAGTGTGTGTGGTGAGCAGTGCGCGCATTGAGCAGTGGGTGTGGCGAGCAGAGTGCACATTGAGGAGTGTGGGTGGCGAGCAGTGTGCGTGTGGCGAGCAGTGTGTGTGGCGAGCAGTGCGTGTGGCTAGCAGTGCGTGTGGCGAGCACTGTGTGTGGGGAATAGTGTGTGTATTGAGCAGTGTGTGTATTGAGCAGTGCGCGCATTGAGCAGTGGGTGTGGCGGGCAGGGCGCACATGGAGGAGTGTGTGTGGCGACCAGAGTGCACATTGAGGAGTGCGTGTGGGGAGCAGTGCGTGTGGCGAGCAGTGCGTGTGGCAAACAGTGCGTGCATTGGGCAGTGCGTGTGGCGAGCAGTGTGTGTATTGAGCAGTGTGTGTGGTGAGCAGTGTGTGTGGTGAGCAGTGTGTGTGGTGAGCAGTGCGCACATTGATCACAGTGGACGGCGAGCAGTGCGTGTATTGAGCAGTGTGTGTGGTGAGCAGTGCGCGCATTGAGCAGTGGGTGTGGCAAGCAGAGTGCATATTGAGGAGCGTGTGTGGCGAGTAGTGTGCGTGGTGAGCAGTGTGCGCGTTGAACAGTGTGTGTGGCGAGCAGTGCGCGCGTGGAGCAGTGCATGTGGTGAGCAGTGCGCGCGTTGAGCAGTGCGTGTGGCGAGCAGTGCGCGCGTTGAGGAGTGCGTGTGGCGAGCAGTGCGCGCGTTGAGCAGTGCCTGTGGCGAGCAGTGCGCGCGTTGAGCAGTGCGTGTGGCGAGCAGTGCGCGCGTTGAGCAGTGCGTGTGGCGAGCAGTGTGCGCGTTGAGCAGTGCGTGTGGCGAGCAGTGCGCGTGGCGAGCAGTGTGTGTGGCGAGCAGTGCGCGTGGCGAGCAGTGCGCGCAGTGAGCAATGTGCGCAGTGGGCAGTGTGTGTTGCGAGCAGTCTGCACTTTGAGCAGTGTGTGTGGTGACCAGTGCACGCACTGAGCAGTGTGTGTGGCGAGCAGTGCTCGGATTGAGTGTGTCTGTGGCGAGCAGTGTGTGTGGCGAGCAGTGCGTGCATGGAGCAGTGTGTGGGGCGAACAGTGCGTGCATTGAGCAGTGTGTGGGGCGAGCAGTGCGCAGAATGAGCAGTGTGTGTGGGAAGCAGTGCGTGCATTGAGCAGTGTGTGTGGCGTGCAGTGAGCGCATTGAGCAATGTGTGTGGCGAGGAGTGCGCACATTGAGCAGTGTGTCTGGCAAGCAGTGTGTGTGGCGAGCAGTGCGCGCATTGAGCAGTGCGTGTGGCTAGCAGTGCATGTGGTGAGCAGTGCAAGCATTGAGCACTGTGTATGGCGAGCAGTGCGCGCAGCGAGCAGTGCGCACAGCAAGCAGTGTGTGTAGTGAGTAGTGCGTGTAGTGAGTAGTGCGTGTAGTGAGTAGTGCGTGTAGTGAGTAGTGCGTGTAGTGAGTAGTGCGTGTAGTGAGCAGTGCGTGTAGTGAGCAGTATGTGTAGTGAGTAGTACGTATAGTGAGCAGTGTGCATAGTGAGCAGAGTGTAGTGAGCAGTGAGTGTAGTGAAGTGTTTGCAGTGAGCAGTGTGTGTAAAGAGTAATGTGTGCAGCGACCAGTGCACGCACTGAAGTGTGTATGGTGAGCAGTGTGCCAATTAAGCAGTGTGTGTGGTGAGCAGTGTGTGTGGCGAGCAGTGTGCTCATTGAGCAGTGTGTGTGGCGAGCAGTGTGCACATTGAGCAGTGTGTGTGGCGAGCAGTGTGTGGGGCGAGCAGTGTGTGCATTGAGCAGTGTGTGTGGCGAGCAGTGTGTGTGGCGAGCAGTGTGTGTGGTGAGCAGTATGTGTGGCGAGCAGTGTGTGTGGCGAGCAGTGTGTGTGGTGAGCAGTGCGCGCATTGAGCAGTGGGTGTGGCAAGCAGAGTGCATATTGAGGAGCGTGTGTGGCGAGTAGTGTGCGTGGTGAGCAGTGCGCGCGTTGAACAGTGTGTGTGGCGAGCAGTGCGCGCGTGGAGCAGTGCATGTGGTGAGCAGTGCGCGCGTTGAGCAGTGCGTGTGGCGAGCAGTGCGCGCGTTGAGGAGTGCGTGTGGCGAGCAGTGCGCGCGTTGAGCAGTGCATGTGGCGAGCAGTGCGCGCGTTGAGCAGTGCGTGTGGCGAGCAGTGCGCGCGTTGAGCAGTGCGTGTGGCGAGCAGTGTGCGCGTTGAGCAGTGCGTGTGGCGAGCAGTGCGCGTGGCGAGCAGTGTGTGTGGCGAGCAGTGCGCGTGGCGAGCAGTGCGCGCAGTGAGCAATGTGCGCAGTGGGCAGTGTGTGTTGCGAGCAGTCTGCACTTTGAGCAGTGTGTGTGGTGACCAGTGCACGCACTGAGCAGTGTGTGTGGCGAGCAGTGCTCGGATTGAGTGTGTCTGTGGCGAGCAGTGTGTGTGGCGAGCAGTGCGTGCATGGAGCAGTGTGTGGGGCGAACAGTGCGTGCATTGAGCAGTGTGTGGGGCGAGCAGTGCGTGCATTGAGCAGTGTGTTAGGCGAGCAGTGCGCAGAATGAGCAGTGTGTGTGGGAAGCAGTGCGTGCATTGAGCAGTGTGTGTGGCGTGCAGTGAGCGCATTGAGCAATGTGTGTGGCGAGGAGTGCGCACATTGAGCAGTGTGTCTGGCGAGCAGAGTGTGTGGCGAGCAGTGCGCGCATTGAGCAGTGCGTGTGGCTAGCAGTGCATGTGGTGAGCAGTGCAAGCATTGAGCACTGTGTATGGCGAGCAGTGCGCGCAGCGAGCAGTGTGCACAGCAAGCAGTGTGTGTAGTGAGTAGTGCGTGTAGTGAGTAGTGCGTGTAGTGAGTAGTGCGTGTAGTGAGTAGTGCGTGTAGTGAGTAGTGCGTGTAGTGAGCAGTGCGTGTAGTGAGCAGTATGTGTAGTGAGTAGTACGTATAGTGAGCAGTGTGCATAGTGAGCAGAGTGTAGTGAGCAGTGAGTGTAGTGAAGTGTTTGCAGTGAGCAGTGTGTGTAAAGAGTAATGTGTGCAGCGACCAGTGCACGCACTGAAGTGTGTATGGTGAGCAGTGTGCCAATTAAGCAGTGTGTGTGGTGAGCAGTGTGTGTGGCGAGCAGTGTGCTCATTGAGCAGTGTGTGTGGCGAGCAGTGTGCACATTGAGCAGTGTGTGTGGCGAGCAGTGTGTGGGGCGAGCAGTGTGTGCATTGAGCAGTGTGTGTGGCGAGCAGTGTGTGTGGCGAGCAGTGTGTGTGGCGAGCAGTATGTGTGGGGAGCAGTGTGTGTGGCGAGCAGTGTGCACATTGAGCAGTGTGTCTGGCGAGCAGTGTGTGTGGCGAGCAGTGCGCGCAATGAGCAGTGTGTGTGGCGAGCAGTGCGTGCATTGAGCAGTGCGTGTGGTGAGCAGTGTGCGCATTGAGCAGTGCGTGTGGCGACCAGCGTGTGTGGCGAGCAGTGCACGTGGAGAGCAGTGTGCGCGGTGAGCAGTGTGTGGGGCGAGCAGTTCGTGCATTGAGCAGTGTGTTAGGCGAGCAGTGCGCGCATTGAGCAGTCTTTGTGGCGAGCAGTGCGCGCTTTGAGCAGTGTGTGTGGCGAGCAGTGCGCGCACTGAGCAGGGTGTGTGGCGAGCAGTGCGCACATTGAGCAGTGTGTGCGGCGAGCAGTGCGCACATTGAGCAGTGTGTGCGGCGACCAGTGCACGCACTGAGCAGTGTGTGTGGCGAGCAGTGCTCGGATTGAGTGTGTCTGTGGCGAGCAGTGCGTGCATTGAGCAGTGTATGTGGCGGGCAGTGCGCACATTGATCAGTGTGAGCGGTGAGCAGTGCGCATGGTGAGCAGTGCGCACAATGAGCAGTGTGTGTGGTGAGCATTGCGCACAATGAGCAGTGTGCGTGGTAAGCTTTGCGCACATTGAGCAGTGCGTGTGGTGAGCAGTGCGCACATTGAGCAGTGTGTGTGGTGAGCAGTGCGCACATTGAACAGTGTGTGTGGTGAGCAGTGCGCACATTGAGCAGTGTGTGTGGTGAGCAGTGCGCACATTGAGCAGTGTGTGTGGTGAGCAGTTCGCACATGAGCAGTGTGTGTGGGGAGCAGTGCGCACATTGAGCAGTGTGTGTGGGGAGCAGTGTGCGCAATGAGCAGTGTATGTGGCGAGCAGTTTGTGCAATGAGCAGTGTGTGTGGGGAGCAATGCGCACATTGAGCAGTGTGTGTGGCGGGCAGTGCGCACATTGATCAGTGTGAGCGGTGAGCAGTGCACGTGGTGAGCAGTGCGCGTGGTGAGCCGTGCGCACATTGAGCAGTGTGTGTGGTGAGCAGTGCGCACATTGAGCAGTGTGTGTGGGGAGCAGTGCATGCGTTGAGCAGAGTGGCGAGCAGTGAGTGCATTGAGCAGTGTGTCTGGCAAGCAGTGTGTCTGGCAAGCAGTGTGTGTGGCGAGCAGTGCGCGCATTGAGCAGTGCGTGTGGCTAGCAGTGCATGTGGCGAGCAGTGCAAGCATTGAGCACTGTGTATGGCGAGCAGTGTGCGCAGCGAGCAGTGTGCACAGCAAGCAGTATGTGCAGTCAGCAGTGTGTGTAGTGAGTAGTGTGCACAGCAAGCAGTGTGTGTAGTGAGTAGTGCGTGTAGTGAGTAGTGCGTGTAGTGAGTAGTGCGTGTAGTGAGTAGTGCGTGTAGTGAGTAGTGCGTGTAGTGAGTAGTGCGTGTAGTGAGTAGTGCGTGTAGTGAGTAGTGCGTGTAGTGTGCAGTGAGAGTAGTGTGCAGTGAGAGTAGTGTGCAGTGAGTGTAGTGAGCAGTATGTGTAGTGAGTAGTATGTATAGTGAGCAGTGTGCATAGTGAGCAGTGTGCATAGTGAGCAGTGGGTGTAGTGAGCAGTGAGTGTAGTGAACAGTGTTTGCAGTGAGCAGTGTGTGTAATGAGTAATGTGTGCAGCAAGCAGTGTGTGTAGTGAGTAGTGGGTGTCATGAGCAGTATGTGTAGTGAGTAGTATGAATAGCGAACAGTGTGTGTAGTGACTAGTGAGTGCAGTGAGCAGTGTTTGGAGTGAGCAGTATGTGTAGTGAGCAGTGTGTGTAGTGAGCAGTGTGTGTAGTGAGCAGTGTGTGTAGTGAGCAGTGTGTGTAGTGAGCAGTGCGGGCAGTGAGCAGTGTGTGCAGTGAGCACTGTTTACATCAAGAATTGTGCATAGTGAGCATAGTGAGTGTGGCGTGACCAGTGTTTGCAGTGTGTCTGTGGCGAGCAGTGCGTGCATTGAGCAGTGTGTGTGGCGAGCAGTGCGTGCACTGAGCAGTGTGTGTGGCGAGCAGTGCGTATACTGAGCAGTGTGTGTGGCGAGCAGTGTGCGCATTGAGCAGTGCGTGTGGCAAACAGTGCGTGCATTGGGCAGTGCGTGTGGCAAACAGTGCGTGCATTGGGCAGTGCGTGTGGGGAGCAGTGTGTGTATTGAGCAGTGCATGTGGTAAGCTTTGCGCACATTGAGCAGTGTGTGTGGTGAGCAGTGCGCACATTGAGCAGTGTGTGTGGTGAGCAGTGCGCACATTGAGCAGTGTGTGTGGTGAGCAGTGAGCACATTGAGCAGTGTGTGTGGTGAGCAGTGAGCACATTGAGCAGTGTGTGTGGTGAGCAGTGCGCACGTTGAGCAGTGTGTGTGGGGAGCAGTGCACGCGTTGAACAGTGTGTCTGGCGAGCAGTGTGTGTGGCAAGCAGGGCGTGCATTGAGCAGTGTGTCTGGCGAGCAGTGTGTGTGGCGAGCAGGGCGTGCATTGAGCAGTGTGTGTAGCGAGCAGTGCGTGTGGCAAGCAAGGCGCAGAATGAGCAGTGTGTGTGGCGAGCAATGCGCAGAATGAGCAGTGTGTGTGGCGAGCAATGCGCAGAATTGGCAGTGTGTGTGGCGAGCAGTGCGCACATGGAGCAGTGTCTGTGGTGAGCAGTGCGCGCATTGAGCAGTGTGTGTGGCGAGCACTGTGCGCATTGAGCAGTGCGTGTGGCGTGCAGTGCGCGCATTGAGCAGTGCGTCTTGCGAGCAGTCCGCACATTGAGCAGTGAGTGTGGCGAGCAGTGCGCACATTGAGCAGTGTGTGTGGCGAGCAGAGAGCACATTGAGCAGTGTGTGTGGCGAGCAGTGCGCACATTGATCACAGTGGACGGCGAGCAGTGTGTGTATTCAGCAGTGTGTGTGGTGAGCAGTGCGCGCATTGAGCAGTGGGTGTGGCGAGCAGAGTGCACATTGAGGAGTGTGGGTGGCGAGCAGTGTGCGTGTGGCGAGCAGTGTGTGTGGCGAGCAGTGCGTGTGGCCAGCAGTGCGTGTGGCGAGCACTGTGTGTGGGGAATAGTGTGTGTATTGAGCAGTGTGTGTATTGAGCAGTGCGCGCATTGAGCAGTGGGTGTGGCGACCAGAGTGCACATTGAGGAGTGCGTGTGGGGAGCAGTGCGTGTGGCGAGCAGTGCGTGTGGCGAGCAGTGCGTGTGGCGAGCAGTGCGAGTGGCGAGCAGTGCGAGTGGCGAGCAGTGCGTGTGGCGAGCAGTGCGTGTGGGGAGCAGTGCGTGTGGGGAGCAGTGCGTGTGGGGAGCAGTGCGCACATTGATCACAGTGGACGGCGAGCAGTGTGTGTATTGAGCAGTGTGTGTGGTGAGCAGTGTGTGTATTGAGCAGTGTGTGTATTGAGCAGTGTGTGTGGCGAGCAGTGCGCCCAGTGATCAGTGTGTGTGGCGAGCAGTGCGCACACTGAGCAGTGCGTGTTGCGAGCAGTGCGCACATTGAGCAGTGTGTGTGGTGAGCAGCGCGCACATTGAGCAGTGTGTGTGGTGAGCAGTGCGCACATTGAGCAGTGTGTGTGGTGAGCAGTTCGCACATTGAGCAGTGTGTGTGGTGAGCAGTGCGCACATTGAGCAGTGTGTGTGGTGAGCAGTGCGCACATTGAGCAGTGTGTGTGGTCAGCAGTGCGCACATTGAGCAGTGTGTGTGGGGAGCAGTGCATGCGTTGAGCAGTGTGTCTGGCGAGCAGTGAGTGCATTGGGCAGTGTGTCTGGCAAGCAGTGTGTGTGGCGAGCAGGGCGTGCATTGAGCAGTGTGTGTAGCGAGCAGTGCGTGTGGCGAGCAATGCGCAGAATGAGCAGTGTGTGTGGGAAGCAGTGCGTGCATTGAGCAGTGTGTGTGGCGTGCAGTGAGCGCATTGAGCAATGTGTGTGGCGAGGAGTGCGCACATTGAGCAGTGTGTCAGGCGAGCAGAGTGTGTGGCGAGCAGTGCGCGCATTGAGCAGTGCGTGTGCCTAGCAGTGCATGTGGCGAGCAGTGCAAGCATTGAGCACTGTGTATGGCGAGCAGTGTGCGCAGCGAGCACTGTGCACAGCAAGCAGTATGTGCAGTCAGCAGTGTGTGTAGTGAGTAGTGTGCACAGCAAGCAGTGTGTGTAGTGAGTAGTGCGTGTAGTGAGTAGTGCGTGTAGTGAGTAGTGTGTGTAGTGAGTAGTGCGTGTAGTGAGTAGTGCGTGTAGAGTAGTGCGTGTAGTGAGTAGTGCGTGTAGTGAGTAGTGCGTGTAGTGTGCAGTGAGTGTAGTGTGCAGTGAGTGTAGTGTGCAGTGAGTGTAGTGAGCAGTATGTGTAGTGAGTAGTATGTATAGTGAGCAGTGTGCATAGTGAGCAGTGTGCATAGTGAGCAGTGGGTGTAGTGAGCAGTGAGTGTAGTGAACAGTGTTTGCAGTGAGCAGTGTGTGTAATGAGTAATGTGTGCTGCAAGCAGTGTGTGTAGTGAGTAGTGGGTGTCATGAGCAGTATGTGTAGTGAGTAGTATGAATAGCGAACAGTGTGTGTAGTGACTAGTGAGTGCAGCGAGCAGTGTCTGGAGTGAGCAGTATGTGTAATGAGTAGTGTGTGTAGTGAGCAGTGTGTGTAGTGAGCAGTGTGTGTAGTGAGCAGTGTGTGTAGTGAGCAGTGTGTGTAGTGAGCAGTGTGTGTAGTGAGCAGTGCGGGCAGTGAGCAGTGTGTGCAGTGAGCACTGTTTACATCAAGAATTGTGCATAGTGAGCATAGTGAGTGTGGCGTGACCAGTGTTTGCAGTGTGTCTGTGGCGAGCAGTGCGTGCATTGAGCAGTGTGTGTGGCGAGCAGTGCGTGCGGCGAGCAGTGCGTGCACTGAGCAGTGTGTGTGGTGAGCAGTGCGTGTACTGAGCAGTGTGTGTGGCGTGCAGTGTGCGCATTGAGCAGTGCGTGTGGCAAACAGTGCGTGCATTGGGCAGTGTGTGTGGCAAACAGTGCGTGCATTGGGCAGTGCATGTGGGGAGCAGTGTGTGTATTGAGCAGTGCATGTGGTAAGCTTTGCGCACATTGAGCAGTTTGTGTGGTGAGCAGTGCGCACATTGAGCAGTGTGTGTGGTGAGCAGTGCGCACATTGAGCAGTGTGTGTGGTGAGCAGTGCGCACATTGAGCAGTGTGTGTGGTGAGCAGTGCGCAGAATGAGCAGTGTGTGTGGCGAGCAGTGCGCACATTGAGCAGTGTCTGTGGTGAGCAGTGCGCGCATTGAGCAGTGTATGTGGCGAGCACTGTGCGCATTGAGCAGTGCGTGTGGCGTGCAGTGCGCGCATTGAGCAGTGCGTCTTGCGAGCAGTCCGCATATTGAGCAGTGAGTGTGGCGAGCAGTGCGCACATTGAGCAGTGTGTGTGGCAAGCAGAGAGCACATTGAGCAGTGTGTGTGGTAAGCAGTGCGCACATTGATCACAGTGGACGGCGAGCAGTGTGTGTATTCAGCAGTGTGTGTGGTGAGCAGTGCGCGCATTGAGCAGTGGGTGTGGCGAGCAGAGTGCATATTGAGGAGTGTGGGTGGCGAGCAGTGTGCGTGTGGCGAGCACTGTGTGTGGGGAGCAGTGTGTGTATTGAGCAGTGTGTGTATTGAACAGTGCGTGCATTGAGCAGTGGGTGTGGTGGGCAGGGCGCACATGGAGGAGTGTGTGTGGCGAGCAGAGTGCACATTGAGGAGTGCATGTGGCGAGCAGTGCGTGTGGCGAGCAGTGCGTGTGGCGAGCAGTGTGTGTATTGAGCAGTGTGTGTATTGAGCAGTGTGTGTGGTGAGCAGTGTGTGTGGTGAGCAGTGCACGCATTGAGCAGTGGGTGTTGCGAGCAGAGAGCACATTGAGGAGCGTGTGTGGCGAGCAGTGTGCGTGGTGAGCAGTGCGCGCATTGAACAGTGTGTGTGGCGAGCAGTGCGCGCATTGAGCAGTGTGTGTGGCGAGCAGTGCGCGCATTGAGCAGTGTGTGTGGCGAGCAGTGCGCGCATTGAGCAGTGTGTGTGGCGAGCAGTGCGCGCATTGAGCAGTGGGTGTGGCGAGCAGTGCGCGCATTGAGCAGTGGGTGTGGCGAGCAGTGCGCGCATTGAGCAGTGGGTGTGGCGAACAGTGCGCGCATTGAGCAGTGGGTGTGGCGAGCAGTGTGCGCATTGAGCAGTGCGTGTGGCGAGCAGTGCGCGCATTGAGCAGTGGGTGTGGCGAGCAGTGCGCGCATTGAGCAGTGCGCGTGGCGAGCAGTGCGCGCATTGAGCAGTGCGCGCATTGAGCAGTGCGCGCATTGAGCATTGTGCGTGGCGAGCAGTGCGCGCATTGAGCAGTGCGCGTGGCGAGCAGTGCGCGCGGCGAGCAGTGCGCGCATTGAGCAGTGCGCGCGGCGAGCAGTGCGCGCATTGAGCAGTGCGTGCGGCGAGCAGTACGCGCATTGAGCAGTGCGCGCGGCGAGCAGTGCGCGCATTGAGCAGTGCGCGCGGCGAGCAGTGCGCGCATTGAGCAGTGCGCGCGGCGAGCAGTGCGCGCATTGAGCAGTGCGCGTGGCGAGCAGTGCGCGCATTGAGCAGTGCGTGTGGCGAGCAGTGCGTGTGGCGAGCAGTGCGCGCATTGAGCAGTGCGTGTGGCGAGCAGTGCGTGTGGGGAGCAGTGCGTGTGGGGAGCAGTGCGTGTGGGGAGCAGTGTGTGTGGGGAGCAGTGTGTGTGGTGAGCAGTGCGCACATTGAGCAGTGTGTGTGGTGAGCAGTGCGCGCATTTAGCAGTGCGTGTGGCGAGCAGTGCGCGCATTGAGCAGTGCGTGTGGCGAGCAGTGCGTGTGGGGAGCAGTGCGCGCATTGAGCAGTGTGTGTGTGAGCAGTGCGCACATTGAGCAGTGCGCGTGGCGAGCAGTGCATGTGAGGAGCAGTGCGTGTGGCGAGCAGTGCGTGTGGCGAGCAGTGCGTGTGGCGAGCAGTGTGTGTATTGAGCAGTGCACGCATTGAGCAGTGGGTGTGGCGGGCAGGGCGCACATTGAGGAGTGTGTGTGGCGATCAGAGTGCACATTGAGGAGTGTGTGTGGCGAGCAGTGCGTGTGGCGAGCAGTGTGTGTGGCGAGCACTGCGTGTGGCGAGCAGTGCGTGTGGGTAGCAGTGTGTGTGGTGAGCAGTGCGCACATTGATCACAGTGGACGGCGAGCAGTGTGTGTATTGAGCAGTGTGTGTGGTGAGCAGTGTGTGTATTGAGCAGTGTGTGTGGTGAGCAGTGTGTGTATTGAGCAGTGTGTGTGGCGAGCAGTGCGCACATTGAGCAGTGCGTGTGGCGAGCAGTGCGCGCATTGAGCAGTGCGTGTGGCGAGCAGTGCGCGCATTGAGCAGTGGGTGTGGCGAGCAGTGCGCGCATTGAGCAGTGGGTGTGGCGAGCAGTGCGCGCATTGAGCAGTGGGTGTGGCGAGCAGTGCGCGCATTGAGCAGTGGGTGTGGCGAGCAGTGTGCACATTGAGCAGTGCGTGTGGCGAGCAGTGCATGTGGCGAGCAGTGCAAGCATTGAGCACTGTGTATGGCGAGCAGTGTGCGCAGCGAGCAGTGTGCACAGCAAGCAGTATGTGCAGTCAGCAGTGTGTGTAGTGAGTAGTGCGTGTAGTGAGTAGTGCGTGTAGTGAGTAGTGCGTGTAGTGAGTAGTGCGTGTAGTGAGTAGTGCGTGTAGTGAGTAGTGCGTGTAGTGAGTAGTGCGTGTAGTGTGCAGTGAGTGTAGTGTGCAGTGAGTGTAGTGAGCAGTATGTGTAGTGAGTAGTATGTATAGTGAGCAGTGTGCATAGTGAGCAGTGGGTGTAGTGAGCAGTGGGTGTAGTGAGCAGTGGGTGTAGTGAACAGTGTTTGCAGTGAGCAGTGTGTGTAATGAGTAATGTGTGCAGCAAGCAGTGTGTGTAGTGAGTAGTGGGTGTCATGAGCAGTATGTGTAGTGAGCAGTATGAATAGCGAACAGTGTGTGTAGTGACTAGTGAGTGCAGTGAGCAGTGTTTGGAGTGAGCAGTATGTGTAGTGAGCAGTGCGGGCAGTGAGCAGTGTGTGCAGTGAGCACTGTTTACATCAAGAATTGTGCATAGTGAGCATAGTGAGTGTGGCGTGACCAGTGTTTGCAGTGTGTGTGGCGAGCAGGGCGTGCATTGAGCAGTGTGTGTAGCGAGCAGTGCGTGTGGCGAGCAATGCGCAGAATGAGCAGTGTGTGTGGGAAGCAGTGCGTGCATTGAGCAGTGTGTGTGGCGTGCAGTGAGCGCATTGAGCAATGTGTGTGGCGAGGAGTGCGCACATTGAGCAGTGTGTCTGGCAAACAGAGTGTGTGGCGAGCAGTGCGTGCACTGAGCAGTGTGTGTGGCGAGCAGTGCGTGTACTGAGCAGTGTGTGTGGCGAGCAGTGCGTGTGGCGAGCAATGCGCAGAATGAGCAGTGTGTGTGGGAAGCAGTGCGTGCATTGAGCAGTGTGTGTGGCGTGCAGTGAGCGCATTGAGCAATGTGTGTGGCGAGGAGTGCGCACATTGAGCAGTGTGTCTGGCAAGCAGAGTGTGTGGCGAGCAGTGCGTGCACTGAGCAGTGTGTGTGGCGAGCAGTGCGTGTACTGAGCAGTGTGTGTGGCGAGCAGTGTGCGCATTGAGCAGTGCGTGTGGCAAACAGTGCGTGCACTGGGCAGTGCGTGTGGCAAACAGTGCGTGCATTGGGCAGTGCGTGTGGGGAGCAGTGTGTGTATTGAGCAGTGCGTGTGGTAAGCTTTGCGCACATTGAGCAGTGTGTGTGGTGAGCAGTGCGCACATTGAGCAGTGTGTGTGGTGAGCAGAGAGCACATTGAGCAGTGTGTGTGGTAAGCAGTGCGCACATTGATCACAGTGGACGGCGAGCAGTGTGTGTATTCAGCAGTGTGTGTGGTGAGCAGTGCGCGCATTGAGCAGTGGGTGTGGCGAGCAGAGTGCATATTGAGGAGTGTGGGTGGCGAGCAGTGTGCGTGTGGCGAGCACTGTGTGTGGGGAGCAGTGTGTGTATTGAGCAGTGTGTGTATTGAGCAGTGCGCGCATTGAGCAGTGGGTGTGGTGGGCAGGGCGCACATGGAGGAGTGTGTGTGGCGAGCAGAGTGCACATTGAGGAGTGCGTGTGGCGAGCAGTGCGTGTGGCGAGCAGTGCGTGTGGCAAGCAGTGTGTGTATTGAGCAGTGTGTGTATTGAGCAGTGTGTGTGGTGAGCAGTGTGTGTGGTGAGCAGTGCACGCATTGAGCAGTGGGTGTGGCGAGCAGAGAGCACATTGAGGAGCGTGTGTGGCGAGCAGTGTGCGTGGTGAGCAGTGCGCGCATTGAACAGTGTGTGTGGCGAGCAGTGCGCGCATTGAGCAGTGTGTGTGGCGAGCAGTGCGCGCATTGAGCAGTGTGTGTGGCGAGCAGTGCGCGCATTGAGCAGTGTGTGTGGCGAGCAGTGCGAGCATTGAGCAGTGGGTGTGGCGAGCAGTGCGCGCATTGAGCAGTGGGTGTGGCGAGCAGTGCGCGCATTGAGCAGTGGGTGTGGCGAGCAGTGCGCGCATTGAGCAGTGGGTGTGGCGAGCAGTGCGCGCATTGAGCAGTGGGTGTGGCGAGCAGTGCGCGCATTGAGCAGTGGGTGTGGCGAGCAGTGCGCGCATTGAGCAGTGCGTGTGGCGAGCAGTGCGCGCATTGAGCAGTGGGTGTGGCGAGCAGTGCGCGCATTGAGCAGTGCGCGTGGCGAGCAGTGCGCGCATTGAGCAGTGCGCGTGGCGAGCAGTGCGCGCATTGAGCATTGTGCGTGGCGAGCAGTGCGCGCATTGAGCAGTGCGCGCGGCGAGCAGTGCGCGCATTGAGCAGTGCGCGCGGCGAGCAGTGCGCGCGGCGAGCAGTGCGCGCGGCGAGCAGTACGCGCATTGAGCAGTGCGCGCGGCGAGCAGTGCGCGCATTGAGCAGTGCGCGCGGCGAGCAGTGCACGCATTGAGCAGTGCGCGTGGCGAGCAGTGCGCGCATTGAGCAGTGCGTGTGGCGAGCAGTGCGTGTGGCGAGCAGTGCGCGCATTGAGCAGTGCGTGTGGCGAGCAGTGCGTGTGGGGAGCAGTGCGTGTGGGGAGCAGTGTGTGTGGGGAGCAGTGAGTGTGGTGAGCAGTGCGCACATTGCGCAGTGTGTGTGGTGAGCAGTGCGCGCATTTAGCAGTGCGTGTGGCGAGCAGTGCGCGCATTGAGCAGTGCGTGTGGGGAGCAGTGCGTGTGGGGAGCAGTGCGCGCATTGAGCAGTGTGTGTGTGAGCAGTGCGCACATTGAGCAGTGTGTGTGGCGAGCAGTGCGCACATTGAGCAGTGCGCGTGGCGAGCAGTGCATGTGAGGAGCAGTGCGTGTGGCGAGCAGTGCGTGTGGCGAGCAGTGCGTGTGGCGAGCAGTGCGTGTGGCGAGCAGTGCGTGTGGCGAGCAGTGCGTGTGGCGAGCAGTGCGTGTGGCGAGCAGTGTGTGTATTGAGCAGTGCACGCATTGAGCAGTGGGTGTGGCGGGCAGGGCGCACATTGAGGAGTGTGTGTAGCGATCAGAGTGCACATTGAGGAGTGTGTGGCGAGCAGTGCGTGTGGCGAGCAGTGTGTGTGGCGAGCACTGCGTGTGGCGAGCAGTGCGTGTGGGTAGCAGTGTGTGTGGTGAGCAGTGCGCACATTGATCACAGTGGACGGCGAGCAGTGTGTGTATTGAGCAGTGTGTGTGGTGAGCAGTGTGTGTATTGAGCAGTGTGTGTGGTGAGCAGTGCGTGTATTGAGCAGTGTGTGTGGCGAGCAGTGCGCGCATTGAGCAGTGCGTGTGGCGAGCAGTGCGCGCATTGAGCAGTGCGTGTGGCGAGCAGTGCGCGCATTGAGCAGTGCGTGTGGCGAGCAGTGCGCGCATTGAGCAGTGGGTGTGGCGAGCAGTGCGCGCATTGAGCAGTGGGTGTGGCGAGCAGTGCGCGCATTGAGCAGTGCGTGTGGCGAGCAGTGCATGTGGCGAGCAGTGCAAGCATTGAGCACTGTGTATGGCGAGCAGTGTGCGCAGCGAGCAGTGTGCACAGCAAGCAGTATGTGCAGTCAGCAGTGTGTGTAGTGAGTAGTGCCTGTAGTGAATAGTGCGTGTAGTGAGTAGTGCGTGTAGTGAGTAGTGCGTGTAGTGAGTAGTGCGTGTAGTGAGTAGTGCGTGTAGTGAGTAGTGCGTGTAGTGAGTAGTGCGTGTAGTGTGCGGTGAGTGTAGTGTGCAGTGAGTGTAGTGAGCAGTATGTGTAGTGAGTAGTATGTATAGTGAGCAGTGTGCATAGTGAGCAGTGGGTGTAGTGAGCAGTGGGTGTAGTGAGCAGTGGGTGTAGTGAACAGTGTTTGCAGTGAGCAGTGTGTGTAATGAGTAATGTGTGCAGCAAGCAGTGTGTGTAGTGAGTAGTGGGTGTCATGAGCAGTATGTGTAGTGAGCAGTATGAATAGCGAACAGTGTGTGTAGTGACTAGTGAGTGCAGTGAGCAGTGTTTGGAGTGAGCAGTATGTGTAGTGAGCAGTGCGGGCAGTGAGCAGTGTGTGCAGTGAGCACTGTTTACATCAAGAATTGTGCATAGTGAGCATAGTGAGTGTGGCGTGACCAGTGTTTGCAGTGTGTGTGGCGAGCAGGGCGTGCATTGAGCAGTGTGTGTAGCGAGCAGTGCGTGTGGCGAGCAATGCGCAGAATGAGCAGTGTGTGTGGGAAGCAGTGCGTGCATTGAGCAGTGTGTGTGGCGTGCAGTGAGCGCATTGAGCAATGTGTGTGGCGAGGAGTGCGCACATTGAGCAGTGTGTCTGGCAAGCAGAGTGTGTGGCGAGCAGTGCATGCACTGAGCAGTGTGTGTGGCGAGCAGTGCGTGTACTGAGCAGTGTGTGTGGCGAGCAGTGCGTGTGGCGAGCAATGCGCAGAATGAGCAGTGTGTGTGGGAAGCAGTGCGTGCATTGAGCAGTGTGTGTGGCGTGCAGTGAGCGCATTGAGCAATGTGTGTGGCGAGGAGTGCGCACATTGAGCAGTGTGTCTGGCAAGCAGAGTGTGTGGCGAGCAGTGCGTGCACTGAGCAGTGTGTGTGGCGAGCAGTGCGTGTACTGAGCAGTGTGTGTGGCGAGCAGTGTGCGCATTGAGCAGTGCGTGTGGCAAACAGTGCGTGCACTGGGCAGTGCATGTGGCAAACAGTGCGTGCATTGGGCAGTGCGTGTGGGGAGCAGTGTGTGTATTGAGCAGTGTGTGTGGTAAGCTTTGCGCACATTGAGCAGTGTGTGTGGTAAGCTTTGCGCACATTGAGCAGTGTGTGTGGTGAGCAGTGCGCACATTGAGCAGTGTGTGTGGTGAGCAGTGCGCACATTGAGCAGTGTGTGTGGTGAGCAGTGCGCACATTGAGCAGTGTGTGTGGTGAGCAGTGCGCGCATTGAGCAGTGTGTGTGGTGAGCAGTGCGCACATTGAGCAGTGTGTGTGGGGAGCAGTGCGCACATTGAGCAGTGTGTGTGGTGAGCAGTGCGCACATTGAGCAGTGTGTGTGGCGAGCAGTGCGCGCATTGAGCAGTGCGTGTGGCGAGCAGTGCGTGTGGCGAGCAGTGCGCGCATTGAGCAGTGCGTGTGGCAAGCAGTGCGTGTGGGGAGCAGTGCGTGTGGGGAGCAGTGCGTGTGGGGAGTAGTGCGTGTGGGGAGCAGTGCGTGTGGGGAGCAGTGCGAGCATTGAGCAGTGTGTGAGGTGAGCAGTGTGTGTGGTGAGCAGTGCGCACATTGAGCAGTGTGTGTGGTGAGCAGTGCGCGCATTTAGCAGTGCGTGTGGCGAGCAGTGCGCGCATTGAGCAGTGCGTGTGGCGAGCAGTGCGTGTGGGGAGCAGTGCGCGCATTGAGCAGTGTGTGTGTGAGCAGTGCGCACATTGAGCAGTGCATGTGAGGAGCAGTGCATGTGAGGAGCAGTGCGTGTGGCGAGCAGTGCGTGTGGCGAGCAGTGCGTGTGGCGAGCAGTGTGTGTATTGAGCAGTGCACGCATTGAGCAGTGGGTGTGGCGGGCAGGGCGCACATTGAGCAGTGTGTGTGGTGAGCAGTGCGCACATTGAGCAGTGTGTGTGGTGAGCAGTGCGCACATTGAGCAGTGTGTGTGGTGAGCAGTGCGCACATTGAGCAGTGTGTGTGGCGAGCAGTGCGCGCATTGAGCAGTGCGTGTGGCGAGCAGTGCGTGTGGCGAGCAGTGCGCGCATTGAGCAGTGCGTGTGGCGAGCAGTGCGTGTGGGGAGCAGTGCGTGTGGGGAGTAGTGCGTGTGGGGAGCAGTGCGTGTGGGGAGCAGTGCGAGCATTGAGCAGTGTGTGAGGTGAGCAGTGTGTGTGGTGAGCAGTGCGCACATTGAGCAGTGTGTGTGGTGAGCAGTGCGCGCATTTAGCAGTGCGTGTGGCGAGCAGTGCGCGCATTGAGCAGTGGGTGTGGCGAGCAGTGCGCGCATTGAGCAGTGGGTGTGGCGAGCAGTGCGCGCATTGAGCAGTGGGTGTGGCGAGCAGTGTGCACATTGAGCAGTGCGTGTGGCGAGCAGTGCATGTGGCGAGCAGTGCAAGCATTGAGCACTGTGTATGGCGAGCAGTGTGCGCAGCGAGCAGTGTGCACAGCAAGCAGTATGTGCAGTCAGCAGTGTGTGTAGTGAGTAGTGCGTGTAGTGAGTAGTGCGTGTAGTGAGTAGTGCGTGTAGTGAGTAGTGCGTGTAGTGAGTAGTGCGTGTAGTGAGTAGTGCGTGTAGTGAGTAGTGCGTGTAGTGTGCAGTGAGTGTAGTGTGCAGTGAGTGTAGTGAGCAGTATGTGTAGTGAGTAGTATGTATAGTGAGCAGTGTGCATAGTGAGCAGTGGGTGTAGTGAGCAGTGGGTGTAGTGAGCAGTGGGTGTAGTGAACAGTGTTTGCAGTGAGCAGTGTGTGTAATGAGTAATGTGTGCAGCAAGCAGTGTGTGTAGTGAGTAGTGGGTGTCATGAGCAGTATGTGTAGTGAGCAGTATGAATAGCGAACAGTGTGTGTAGTGACTAGTGAGTGCAGTGAGCAGTGTTTGGAGTGAGCAGTATGTGTAGTGAGCAGTGCGGGCAGTGAGCAGTGTGTGCAGTGAGCACTGTTTACATCAAGAATTGTGCATAGTGAGCATAGTGAGTGTGGCGTGACCAGTGTTTGCAGTGTGTGTGGCGAGCAGGGCATGCATTGAGCAGTGTGTGTAGCGAGCAGTGCGTGTGGCGAGCAATGCGCAGAATGAGCAGTGTGTGTGGGAAGCAGTGCGTGCATTGAGCAGTGTGTGTGGCGTGCAGTGAGCGCATTGAGCAATGTGTGTGGCGAGGAGTGTGCACATTGAGCAGTGTGTCTGGCAAGCAGTGTGTGTGGCGAGCAGTGCGTGTACTGAGCAGTGTGTGTGGCGAGCAGTGTGCGCATTGAGCAGTGCGTGTGGCAAACAGTGCGTGCACTGGGCAGTGCGTGTGGCAAACAGTGCGTGCATTGGGCAGTGCGTGTGGGGAGCAGTGTGTGTATTGAGCAGTGCGTGTGGTAAGCTTTGCGCACATTGAGCAGTGTGTGTGGTGAGCAGTGCGCACATTGAGCAGTGTGTGTGGTGAGCAGTGCGCACATTGAGCAGTGTGTGTGGTGAGCAGTGCGCACATTGAGCAGTGTGTGTGGTGAGCAGTGCGCACATTGAGCAGTGTGTGTGGTGAGCAGTGCGCACATTGAGCAGTGTGTGTGGGGAGCAGTGCGCACATTGAGCAGTGTGTGTGGTGAGCAGTGCGCACGTTGAGCAGTGTGCTTGGCGAGCAGTGCGCACATTGAGCAGTGTGTGCGGCGACCAGTGCACGCACTGAGCAGTGTGTGTGGCGAGCAGTGCTCGGATTGAGTGTGTCTGTGGCGAGCAGTGCGTGCATTGAGCAGTGTATGTGGCGGGCAGTGCGCACATTGATCAGTGTGAGCGGTGAGCAGTGCGCGTGGTGAGCAGTGCGCATGGTGAGCAGTGCGCACATTGAGCAGTGTGTGTGGTGAGCATTGCGCACAATGAGCAGTGTGCGTGGTAAGCTTTGCGCACATTGAGCAGTGTGTGTGGTGAGTGTGCGCACATTGAGCAGTGTGTGTGGTGAGCAGTGCGCACATTGAGCAGTGTGTGTGGTGATCAGTGCGTACATTGAGCAGTGTGTGTGGGGAGCAGTGCATGCGTTGAGCAGTGTGTCTGGCGAGCAGTGTGTGTGGCAAGCAGGGCGTGCATTGAGCAGTGTGTCTGGCGAGCAGTGTGTGTGGCAAGCAGGGCGTGCATTGAGCAGTGTGTCTGGCGAGCAGTGTGTGTGGCGAGCAGGGCGTGCATTGAGCAGTGTGTGTAGCGAGCAGTGCGTGTGGCGAGCAATGCGCAGAATGAGCAGTGTGTGTGGCGAGCAATGCGCAGAATGATCAGTGTGTGTGGCGAGCAATGCGCAGAATGAGCAGTGTGTGTGGCGAGCAATGCGCAGAATGACCAGTGTGTGTGGCGAGCAATGCGCAGAATGAGCAGTGTGTGTGGCGAGCAGTGCGCACATTGAGCAGTGTCTGTGGTGAGCCGTGCGCGCATTGAGCAGTGTGTGTGGCGAGCAGTGTGCGCATTGAGCAGTGCGTGTGGTGTGCAGTGCGCGCATTGAGCAGTGCGTCTTGCGAGCAGTCCGCACAATGAGCAGTCAGTGTGGCGAGCAGTGCGCACATTGAGCAGTGTGTGTGGCAAGCAGAGAGCACATTGAGCAGTGTGTGTGGCGAGCAATGCGCACATTGAGCAGTGTGTGTGGCAAGCAGAGAGCACATTGAGGAGTGTGGGTGGCGAGCAGTGTGCGTGTGGCGAGCAGTGTGTGTGGCGAGCAGTGTGTGTGGCGAGCAGTGCGTGTGGGGAGCACTGTGTGTGGGGAGCAGTGTGTGTATTGAGCAGTGTGTGTGGTGAGCAGTGCGCGCATTGAGCAGTGGGTGTGGCGAGCAGAGTGCACATTGAGGACCGTGTGTAGCGAGCAGTGTGCGTGTGGCGAGCAGTGTGCGTGTGGCGAGCAGTGCGTGTATTGAGCAGTGCGTGTGGCGAGCAGTGTGTGTGGTGAGCAGTGCGCGCATTGAGCAGTGGGTGTGGCGAGCAGAGCGCGCATTGAGCAGTGGGTGTGGCGAGCAGTGCGCGCATTGAGCAGTGGGTGTGGCGAGCAGTGCGCGCATTGAGCAGTGGGTGTGGCGAGCAGTGCGCGCATTGAGCAGTGGGTGTGGCGAGCAGTGCGCGCATTGAGCAGTGGGTGTGGCGAGCAGTGCGCGTGGCGAGCAGTGCGCGCATTGAGCAGTGCGCGTGGCGAGTATAGTGAGCAGTGTGTGCAGTGACTAATGAGTGCAGTGAGCAGTGTGTGTAGTCAGCAGTGTTTGCAGTGAGCAGTATGTGTAATGAGTAGTGTGTATAGCGAGCTGCGGGTATAGTGAGGAGTGTGTGCAGTGAGCAGTTGTGCAGTGAGCAGTGAGCGCAGTGAGCAGTGTGTGCAGTGAGCAGTGTGTGCAGTGAGCAGTGTGTGCAGTGAGCAGTGTGTGCAGTGAGCAGTGTTTACATCAAGAATTGTGCATAGTGAGCAGAGTGTGGCCTGACCAGTGTTTTCAGTGAGCAGTGTGGGTAGTGAGCAGTGTGGGTAGTGAGCAGTGTGGGTAGTGAGCAGGGTTGATAGTGAGCAGGGTTGATAGTGAGCAGGGTTTACATTGAGCAGTATGTAGTGAGCAGCGTTTGCATTGAACAGTCAGTGCAGTGAGCAGTGTGTGCAATGAACATTGTTTACAGCAGTGAGCAGTGTGTGCAATGAACATTGTTTACAGTGAGCAGTGTGGGCAGTGAGCAGTGTGGGCAGTGAGCAGCGTCGGCAGTGAGCAGCGTCGGCAGTGAGCAGCGTCGGCAGTGAGCAGCGTCGGCAGTGAGCAGCGTCGGCAGTGAGCAGTGTTTACATCAAGAATTGTGCATAGTGAGCAGAGTGTGGCGTGACCAGTGTTGACAGTGAGCAGTGTGTGTAGTGAGCAGTGTTTACATTAAGCAGTATGTAGTGAGCAATGTTTGCATTGAACAGTCAGTGCAGTGAGCAGTGTGTGCAGTGAGCAGTGTTTACATCAAGAATTGTGCATAGTGAGCAGTGTGTGTAGTGAGCAGTGTGTGTAGTGAGCAGTGTGTGTAGTGAGCAGTGTGTGTAGTGAGCAGTGTTGATAGTGAGCAGGGTTTACGTTGAGCAGTATGTAGTGAGCAGCGTTTGCATTGAACAGTCGGTGCAGTGAGCAGGGGGTGCAGTGAGCAGGGGGTGCAGTGAGCAGGGGGTGCAGTGAGCAGGGGGTGCAGTGAGCAGGGGGTGCAGTGAGCAGGGGGTGCAGTGAGCAGTGGGTGCAGTGAGCAGGGGGTGCAGTGAGCAGGGGGTGCAGTGAGCAGGGTGTGCAGTGAGCAGGGTGTGCACTGAGCAGGGTGTGCACTGAGCAGGGTGTGCAGTGAGCAGGGTGTGCAGTGAGCAGGGTGTGCAGTGAGCAGGGTGTGCAGTGAGCAGGGTGTGCAGTGAGCAGGGTGTGCACTGAGCAGGGTGTGCACTGAGCAGGGTGTGCAGTGAGCAGGGTGTGCAGTGAGCAGGGTGTGCACTGAGCAGGGTGTGCACTGAGCAGGGTGTGCACTGAGCAGGGTGTAGTGAGGAGTATGTGCAGTGAGCAGTGGGTGTAGTGAGCAGGGTGTAGTGAGCAGGGTGTGCAGTGAGCAGGGTGAGCAGTGAGCAGGGTGAGCAGTGAGCAGGGTGAGCAGTGAGCAGGGTGAGCAGTGAGCAGGGTGTGCAGTGAGCAGGGTGTGCAGTGAGCAGGGTGTGCAGTGAGCAGGGTGTGCAGTGAGCAGGGTGTGCAGTGAGCAGGGTGTGCAGTGAGCAGGGTGTGCAGTGAGCAGGGTGTGCAGTGAGCAGGGTGTGCAGTGAGCAGGGTGTAGTGAGGAGTATGTGCAGTGAGCAGTGTGTGTAGTGAGCAGGGTGTAGTGAGCAGGGTGTAGTGAGCAGGGTGTGCAGTGAGCAGGGTGAGCAGTGAGCAGGGTGTGCACTGAGCAGGGTGTAGTGAGGAGTATGTGCAGTGAGCAGTGTGTGTAGTGAGCAGTGTGTGTAGTGAGCAGGGTGTAGTGAGCAGGGTGTAGTGAGCAGGGTGAGCAGTGAGCAGGGTGAGCAGTGAGCAGGGTGTGCAGTGAGCAGGGTGTGCAGTGAGCAGGGTGTAGTGAGCAGGGTGTAGTGAGCAGGGTGTGCAGTGAGCAGGGTGTGCAGTGAGCAGGGTGTGCAGTGAGCAGGGTGTGCAGTGAGCAGGGTGTGCAGTGAGCAGGGTGTGCAGTGAGCAGGGTGTGCAGTGAGCAGGGTGTGCAGTGAGCAGGGTGTGCAGTGAGCAGGGTGTGCAGTGAGCAGGGTGTGTAGTGAGCAGGGTGTGCAGTGAGCAGGGTGTGCAGTGAGCAGGGTGTAGTGAGGAGTATGTGCAGCGAGCAGTGTTTGCAGTGAGCAGGGTGTGCAGTGAGCAGTGTGTGCAGTGAGCAGTGTGTGCAGTGAGCAGCGTGTGCAGTGAGCAGTGTGTGCAGTGAGCAGTGTGTGCAGTGTGTGCAGTGAGCAGTGTGTGCAGTGAGCATGGTGTAGTGAGGAGTATGTGCAGTGAGCAGGGTGTAATGAGCAGGGTGTGCAGTGAGCAGGGTGTAGTGAGCAGGGTGTGCAGTGAGCAGGCTGTAGTGAGGAGTATGTGCAGTGTGCAGCGTGTGTACTGAGCAGTGTGTATAATGAGCAGTGTGTGTAGTGAGTAGCGGGTGCAGTGAACAGTGGGTGCAGTGAGCAGGGTGTGCAGTGAGCAGGGTGTGCAGTGAGCAGGGTGTGCAGTGAGCAGGGCGTGCAGTGAGCAGGGCGTGCAGTGAGCAGGGCGTGCAGTGAGCAGGGCGTGCAGTGAGCAGGGCGTGTAGTGAGCAGGGTGTAGTGAGCAGGGTGTGCAGTGAGCAGGGTGTGCAGTGAGCAGGGTGTGCAGTGAGCAGGGTGTGCAGTGAGCAGGGTGTGCAGTGAGCAGGGTGTGTAGTGAGCAGGGTGCAGTGAGCAGGGTGTAGTGAGGAGTATGTGCAGTGAGCAGGGTGTGCAGTGAGCAGGGTGTGTAGTGAGCAGGGTGTGCAGTGAGCAGGGTGTAGTGAGGTGTATGTGCAGCGAGCAGTGTTTGCAGTGAGCAGCGTGTGCAGTGAGCAGTGTGTGCAGTGAGCAGTGTGTGTAGTGAGCAGTGTGTGCAGTGAGCAGTGTGTGCAGTGAGCAGTGTGTGCAGTGTGTGCAGTGAGCAGTGTGTGCAGTGAGCAGGGTGTAGTGAGGAGTATGTGCAGCGAGCAGGGTGTAATGAGCAGGGTGTGTAGTGAGCAGGGTGTAGTGAGCAGGGTGTGCAGTGAGCAGGCTGTAGTGAGGAGTATGTGCAGTGTGCAGCGTGTGTCCTGAGCATTGTGTATAATGAGCAGTGTGTGTAGTGAGTAGCGGGTGCAGTGAACAGCGGGTGCAGTGAGCAGTGTGTGTAGTGAGCAGTGTGTGTAATGAGTAGTGGGTGTAGTGAGTAGCGGGTGCAGTGAACAGCGGGTGCAGTGAACAGTGTGTGTAGTGAGCAGTGTGTGTAATGAGTAGTGGGTGCAGCGAGCAGTGTTTGCAGTGAGCAGTGTGTGCAGTGAGTATAATGAGCAGCGTGTGTAGTGAGTAGCGGGTGCAGTGAACAGCGGGTGCAGTGAACAGCGGGTGCAGTGAGCAGTGTGTGTAATGAGTAGTGGGTGCAGCGAGCAGTGTGTATAGCAAGCTGTGGGTGCAGTCAGCAGTGTTTGCAGTGAGCAGTATGTGTAGTGAGTAATGTGTATAGCGAGCAGTGTGTGTAATGAGCAGTACGTGCACTGAGCAGTGAGTGTAGTGTGCAGTGTGTGTCATGAGCAGTGAGGGTATTGAGTAGCATTTTTTAATTGTTCGTTCATGGGATGTGTGCAAGGCCAGAATTTATTGCTCATCCCTTACCACCCTTGAGAAGGTGGTGGTGAGCTGCCTTCTTGAACTGCTGCAGTCCATGTGGTGTAGGTACACCCACAGTGTTGTTAGCAACAGAGTGTGTAGTGAGCAGTGCTTGCAGTGAGCAGTGTGAGTACTAAGCTGGTTGTGTAGTGAATTGTGTGCAGTTCATTAATTTTCTCTCTGTTCAGGAGGAATATCCTGGAATCTGCTTATCTCTTCCTGGTCGTTAGAGCTGCTCAGCTTGCTCAGGAGTCTGGTGTCTGGAAACTGAGCAGTGCGTAATCACGCTGATGTACCGATGATCTGGCTGTTGTATTCTGCAGTTTCCATTCTCAGGATGTAAGGAATTATACTGTCAATCTGAACATTTCCAATGAGGCCGGTAAAGAAGAGCTCCTCTGTGATGCTGGAATTCATCAATCGAAGAGCTGGGAGACGGAGTAGGATTCGGGCCAATCTGTCAAGTTGAATCAATCATATTTTATTGAAATTCTCTTGGTTTTCCACTTAACCGTCCTGCTAATGTTAATGTTGTGATAATGATGGATCATGTTGCATTGCGCATGAATTTAAATGAATGAATGGACATATTCCTTCCTGAATCAATGAGGGAGTGCTGTTTATTCAAGTATATTGGATAATGAATGGCAGGCAGCTAGTTTATTAACAAAGTCCTTGTCTTTACATATTTACATAGTGCTGACAACCACACATCTCTGCCCCCTACATTACCCCCAAAATGATAATCAAGACTCTCCCTGTTTACAATCTTATATTGGACAATCTGCTTCCCTGCTTAATGCCAGGTTACTGTGGTCCTGCACTCATTGTGAAGACCCATTTCACAGCTGCTTTTCCATCTTTTCAGTCTATTGAGCACAGAACAGGCTTATTGCACTCAATCAGTTCAACCTGTATTTGTGCTACATTGCAAAATAGTGAAATTGCAACATTTTCTCTGAACAGTAGATGTCTCGTTTGATTAAAAAAACCTTCTAAATAAGTTCTTTCATATCAACACATCACCCTCTACCATCCAACTGATCTTTCTTTTAAATCTCTCTCATAGATCACATAAATAGCAAATTAGGAACCACTCCTATACTGCTCAACTGTGTTGAGGGCAGAGCTATAGAAACAAACTATCCCTGATTCACCTCAACTCACAGTGTAAGATGTGGTTGAGGATTAAAACTGATGTTGAAGGGTGTGAGAATGTGTGAAAGCCTGCAATATTGTGTTTGTAACTGGGTCCTACCTGTAGCTATCTTCAGGATATGTTTTTTGCACGTAATCTTGTAACTCCATCTGTGCTTTGTCTTGGAACTTTCCAATCTGACTTGTATTACTGAGCCCTGGGTGATCTAAAGGAGAAGGGTACAAGTTAAGTCAATAATTCTACAAGAAACTCCTCAAACCTCCAGCAAAGGTTCTTTATTTCTAAAGTAGGACATTCGCCTGTGAAAAGAACATCAACAGCAGCACGAGATAAGTCATGTGGCACACTATTGGAAAATGTAAATGAACAGAGACTCTGTCTCTCCACACAAATCCTCAAGATGGCAGGGAATGTTGAGAAGGTGATTTAAACAGCATATTGGCCTTGGGTTTGTAAGTACAGAAGCAGAATATAAAAGTAGTGTTTTCTCTAGAACTTTAAAAATCATTGGTTATGCCTCAGCTGGAGTATTGGGAAAAATTCTGGGCACCACACTTCAGGCCTGAGAAAGGCTGCACAGGAGATTTACCAGGATGTGTCCAAGCATGAGGGACTTCAGTTAGGAGGAGAGATTGGAAAAGCTCGGGGCTATTTATCTTGGAAAAGAGACGACCTGATTAAACGCTTATCATCTTGAAAAGCTTTTAGAGAAAGGTTATTCTCTCTGGTGAGTGAGTCAATAACTAGGTCATAGATTTAAAATCATTGGCAAAGGATCTAGATGGGAAATGAGAAATTTTTCACTTAGAGACTGGTTGGGACCTGGAATGCTATACCTAAAAAGGTGATGAAAACTGATTCCGTAAGTCATTTTAAAAGGGAGTTGGGCAGGTTCTTGAGGATGAGGAGCTTTTAGGGTTACAGTCAAAAAGCGGGAAGGAGGGACTATATACCACTGCTCTTTCAAAAATCCAGCACAGGCATTAGGGGCCGAATGGTCTTCTTCTGTGCTGTAAGTTTCTATGATTCTAAGACTGATGCCCTTGAAGCAAAGATTGAACAATGAGCTGTTCCACTGGTTGGATAGACCCACTATGGAAGCAGATTGATATTCAGTCAGGAGGGATTGACTCAGTTTAGCCTCAACATTGGCTCAGGGCCCTATGAAGTATTATGTCATCAGGTGAAACACAGTCAAGGAAGCATCTTGATGATTACCACCAACCGTCTCGTTCAGCTGATCTATCAATACTCCACCACATGGAACAGCACTTTGAAGAAGCAAGGACATAAAATGTACTCTGGGTGGGGGACTTCAATGCCCAACAGCAAGAGAGGCTCAGCAGCACCACTACTGATTAAGCTGGATGAGTCCTGAAGAATGTATCTGCCAGGCTGGGCCTGTGGCAGGTGGTGAGAGAACCAACAGAAGGAAGCTAACTGCTTGTTAACCGTTTCTCACTGTTACCTTTCACAAGCTTGACTATCCATGATAACACTGAGCTCTCTGTCATGACAGCAGTAATAGGAGTGATCCATGTGAAGACATAATCTCATTTTCACTGTCAGAAAACCCTCCATTGTGCAGTGTGGCAATGTCACTGTGCAAATGGGATAAATGGCGGATGGATCGAGCAGCCCATCATCCATGAGACCTGTGGGTTCTTGAAGTACAATTGGATACCAGCACACTCAAAGTTCACAGCAAATCCCTGTTATAACAATGTAGTATCTGAAGGTATAGCTTCTCTTACTGCCTATCAGGGGTCACGTGATTGTTCTTGGAGGCTCTGACCAATGAGCCCTAAGTGCGGGTAATCTGGCAGGCAGGGCTTCTTGTTGAGGACCTGATTCAAGCATGTGGCATCTAAAAAGCTCTCTGTAATAAAGTTATCTGTTTCTGGTTAAAACCATCTGGTACGTCAAGTCATTACATTTGGTGACGAGGGTAAAATAGCTCCGACGCTGCACCTCATCCTGTGAACATGAGTACATCGCATCTTAAGAAAAAAGAAAAACTACCCACAAGTCATGCCACTCTTCGGCAGAATAGATACTTACGATGTAACTACAAAAGACTGGAGCCAGTATGTAGAGCACCTTGGTTTTTGTTTCGTAACGAACAAAATTACCACAGAGGACAAACAGAAAGCCATCCTTTTGAGTGTATGTGGTAGCAAGACATACAATCTCATCCGCAGCCCGACGGCCCTGAACTCACCTAATTTTAAGTCCTTTAGTGGACCTTGTGAAAACACATTACCAGCCAAAGCTATCTGTAATAATGCAGAGGTTTAAGTTTAATTCCAGAGTAAGGGCCCCAGGAAAGCCCATTGCAACCCATATAGCGAAGTTGTAGCAGTTGACTGAGCACTGCGACTTCAGAGATACACTCAATGATATGCTGCAGGGTCAATAAGATTGTGGAATTCACGACGATGCCATTCAGCGCTGTTTACTCACAGAAGACAACATCGATTTGAAGCGCACCATAGAAATAGCACTCGCTAAATAGTGCTGCAAGAGATTTGCAGGCTTGACAACACGTACAACATGACGCTGTTCTTCAGGTGGGATGGGAACCTATGGCTGGGCGTGGCGCGAAAACCAGAGACACAGTAGCGAAGCGAGAGACAATGTCCGCTGTTAGAAACACAAAAAGGCCTAAAAGAAACATTTCAGCAGCGACTCAAAGGTTAATCTGTTATAGATAAGGGGGTGACAATGTACTGGACACCTGCAAATTGAAGGAGGCAGAATACCATTACTGCCATAAGAAAGGTAATGCAATAAAGCAATGCAGGGCGAAATCAAAACAGCCCTTCAGGCAGCAAATCAACATGACTGAATTGAATAATACAACAGAACCTGAAGCTGCTGAGACCGACATCTATTCCTTGTACAACATCACAGTGGTAAAAACCGAACACTTGACCAATCTGGAAGAAGTGCTAAGAAGATTCTTGGAAACCAATGTATGATTAAAGAAAGAGAAATATACATTCCAAGTGCCAGAAGTTACTTACCTGGGTCACAGGGTGGATGCCATGGGTTTGCATCTGGTAGAAGAGAAAGTTAGGGCAAACAAAGTCCATTGGAACCAAACTCAAGCCTTTTCTGGGCATGATCAATTATTATAGTCACTTCTTGCCAAACATATTAACAGTGTTAGCACCATTACACTTGTTGTTAAAAAAGAATCATTGTTGGTTGTGGAATTCAAAACAGGAAGAAGACTTTGTGAAAATTAAGAAGCTATTACCATTCATTGTGTTTATTGGTACACTATGACCCATCGAAAGAACTGGTATCAACATGTGATACTTCTCCTTATGGTGTGGAAGCTGTGTTATCACGTAGGATGGAAGATGGATCAGAAAGACCAATTGGCTATGTCTCCAGAATCCTTTCCAGAGCCGGGAAGGGTTATTGCCAACTAGAAAAGGAAGGTTTATCGGTGATATTCAGAGTGAAGAAATCCCACCAGTATCTGCATGGATGACATTTCACCATTGTGTCAGACCATAAACCATTCATGGGTTTATTCAGTGAGGATAAAGCCATTCTGCCAATAGCATCTGCAAGAATTCAACGTTGGGCTTTGATATTATCTGTGTATGAGTATACCTTTATTCACCGTCCTGGCTTGCACATTGCAAATGCAGATGCACTCAGTCATCTCCCATTCCCAGATAGCATTGTACGTGCTCCTGTTCCACAAGAAGTTGTGCTTGTACTGAATTTCTTGGATTCTTCGTCTGTGTGTGCGAAGCAAATTAGAAATTGGATGAACAGGGATCCAATTTTGTCGAAAGTCAGAGACCTTGTATTGCAAGAGCGTTTAAATTCACCAGTGTCTGAAGAGATGAGGCCATTCTATAATAAAAGCAAAATACTGCGGATGCTGGAAATCTGAAACAAAAATAGAAAATGATGGAAAAACTGAGCAGGTCTAACAGCATCTGTGGAGAGAGAAACAGAGTTGACATTTCAAGTCTGTATGACCCTTCTTCAGAGCTAAAGAGAAGTGGAAATGTTATGAAATGTTTAAGGGGGGTGGGACAGGTGGAGTGGATAGAAGGCCAGTGATAGGTGGGGGCAAAGGAGAGATTGACAAAGATGTCATGAACAAAAGGACAAAGGTAATGTTAATGGTAGTGGTAAGGGCTAAAAAAAGGTGCTGATAGTGGCATTAAGGTAAGAAAGCAGAATGTGAAAATGGCAGAACAAGGGTCAGAGCTCAGTGAAAGAACAACATGGAACAAGTAACAGATGGCCCTAGTGGGGGTGGGGCGAGGGGGAAAGGATAGAAAATGGGATAAAAAGGGGATATAACAATGAATAAAAATAAAAATAAGTGGATAAAAAATAAAAATGGATTTTGCAAAAAGGGATTAAAAAAGAGTGAAGATAGAGGAGAGAGTTCATGGTCTGAAGTTGTTGAACTCAATGTTAAGTCTGGAAGGTTGTGAAGTGCCTAATCAGTAGATGAGGTGCTGTTCCTCCAGTTTGTGTTGAGCTTCACTGGAACATTGCAGCAGGCCAAGGACAGACATGTGGGCATGAGAGCAGGATGAAATGGCAAGCAACAGAAAAGTCTGGGTCATGCTTGGGGACAGACCAAAGGTGTTCTGCAAAGCAGTCACCCAGTCTGTGTTTGGTCTCCCCAAAGTAGAGGAGACCACATTGGAGGCAGCAAATGCAGTAGACCAAATTGAAGGAGGTGCAAATGAAGTGATGCTTCACCTGAAAGGAGTGTTTGGGCCCTTGGATGGTGAGGAGGGAGGAGGTAAAGGGGCAGGTGCTGCACCTTCAAATTGCATGGGAAGGTGCTGTGGGAAGGGGATGAAGTGTTGGGGTGATGGAGGAGTGGAGCAGGGTGTCCCTGAGGGAACGGTCCCTACAGAATGCTGACAGGGGTGTGAGGGGAAGATGTGTTTGGTGGTGGCATCATGCTGGAGTTGGCGGAAATGGCAGAGGATGATCCTTTGAATGAGGAGGTTGATGGTGTGAAAAGTGAGGACAAAGGGGGTCCCTTTCATGGTTCTGGGAGGGAGGGGAAGGTGAGAGGGCAGACGCCTGGGATTTGGGTCAGACATGGCTGAGTGCCCTGTCTACCATGGTGGGTGGGAAACCTCAGTTGAGGAAGAAGGAAGACCTGTCAGATGCGCCGTTTTGGAAAGTGGCATCATCAGAACAGATGTGACAGAGGAGAAGCAACTGAGAGAATGGGTGGAGTCCTTACAGGCAGCAAGGTGTGAGGAGCTGTAGTTGAAGTAGCTGTGAGAGTCGGTGGGCTTGTAATGAATATTGATGGGCAGTCTATCACCAGAAATGGAAACAGAGAGCTAAAGGAAGGGAAATGTCAGAGATGGACCATGCGAAGGTGATAAGAGGGGTGGAAATTGGAAGCAAAATTGATAAATTTTTCCTGGTCCAGATGAAAGCATGAAGTGGCACTGAAACAGTCATCGAAGTACTAATGGGAGAGGGCCTGAGTAGGGCTGGAACAAGGAATGTTCCACATACCCCATAAAGAGACAGGCATAACTGGGACCCATGTGGGTGCCCATAGCCACACCTTTTATTTGGAGGAAGTGAGACAAGTTTAAGTTTAATGAGACCATTCCATGCCCGAAAATCAGAGTTAAGTTGTCAGGATGGAATCTTGTTGTGTGGATCAAGAGTTGTCGTCCCTTCGCAAGGAAGAGAATCACTCTTGACAGAGCTTCATAGTGCGCATCCAGGCATACCGAAGATGAAAATGCTTGCGCCAAGCTATGACTGGTGGCCAGGCATATACAGTGACATTGAAAGCATGGTCAAGCACTGTCTCGGGTATCAGCAACAACAGAAGTTGTCTGTTTTAGCTCGACTGCATCCGTGGGAGTGGCCTGGTCGACCCTGGGTTAGACGACATATTGATTGTGTAAGACCATTCAGAGGTACCATGTTTTTATTAATTGTAGATGCGCATTCTAAGTGGATGGATGTGTATGAAGTCAGATCACCGACATCGAGCGCAACTATCGAAAAGCTGCATCAATGTTTTAGTATACATGGCCTATCAGAAGTCATTGTTTCTGAAAACAGTACGTCCTTACCAGTACAGAGTTTCATAGATTCATGAGTTTAAATGAAATCAGGGTAATCAAAAATTGAATCACGATATTCACAGCAAAGCTCGAAGATTCACTGTAGGAGACGCAGTTTTCATAGGGAATTTGGAAGAGGACCTTGTTGGTATAATTGTCTCAGAAACTGGTCCCTTATCTTTCCAGGTAGAAGCGGAAGACTGAATTGTTCGAAAGCATATGGCCCATCTTCGGACTAGAGAGACATTCCTACAACCAGCTATTTTGCCTGTGATTAATGTCAAACCATCAATCCATGAGGTGACAAATCAACCTAGAATAGACATGCCCGACGTCTCGGTAGAGTTGCCAAACCCAGAACTGCCACTTTCTTGTGATATATCTGGTGCTGCAATTCCTGATCATGTTGATCCAGTGGAACAACCTCAAGTGAAAGAGCTACACCGCTCTAACCGAATAAGGAAACCACCTCAGACACTTTCTCTTTAGTAACCTGAATGTTGTATGTATGTATATGTTGTGGGATATTCAAATGTTCTCTGTAAATAGAAACTATAAAAAAAACTAAAAGGGGAGGAAACGTAGTAACTGAAGGTATAGCCTCTCCTACTGTCTATTGGGGGTCACGTGATTGTTCTTGGAGGCTCCGACCAATAAGCTCTAAATGCGGGTAATGGGAGGTTGGGGGTGGTGGGGTGGGGGGGGCTTCTTGTTGAGGACCTGGTTCAAACATGTAGCATCTGAAAAGCTCTCTGTAATAAAGTTATCTGTTTCTGGTTGAAACCTGTGAAGCCATTACGAGCAACAACTTCTTGGATGTATAAAGTGCCTTTAATGTAATAAAACAAAGGTGCTTTGCAGGAACATTATAAAGCAACATAAACCACATGAGCCACAAGACCAAAAGCTTGATAACAGAGGTAGGTTTTAAGGAGCATCTTAAAGGAGAGGTAGAGAAGCGAAGAGGTATAGGGAGGGAATTTTTAAAATTCATTCCTGGGATGTGGGTGTCACTAACTAGGCCAGTATTTATTGCCCATTCCAACTTGCCCTTGTTCAGAGGGTAGTTAAGAGTCAACCACATTGCTGTGGGTCTGAAGTCACATGTAGGCCAGACCAGGTAAGGACAGTGGATTTCCTGCCCTAAAGGGCATTAGTGAACCAGATGATTTTGTAGTCATCATCAGACTTAATTCCAGGTTTTATTGAATTCAAATTTTACCATCTGCCATGGTGGGATTTGAACCCAGGTCCCTAGAACATTACCCTGGGTCTCTGGGATACCAGCCCAGTGACAATACCACTACGCCACCGCCTCCCCATTAGAGAGGAATTCCAGAGCTAGGGCTCTAGGTAGTTGAAGACCAGTGGTGGAGTGCTTATAATTGGAATGCTCAAGAGGCCAGACTTAGATGAGCGCAGATATCGCAGAAGGTTGTGAGGCTGGAAGAGATTACAGAGATAAGTAAGGGCGAGGCCACGGAGGGATTCGAAAGCAAGGACAAGAATTTTAAAATCGAGGCATTGGGAGACTGGGAGCCAATGTAGGTCAGCGAATATGGGGGTGAACAAGCATTCAAGTTTTGCATCCCTCAGTACAGCAGTGCTGGGTATTCTGTAAGTGTACCTTTGAGGTGTGTTCGTACTGCCTAATGTCCAACTCAACAATACTAACTCTCAGCGGGCCAACCAACTGGTCTCTCTTTGTAATCAGAAAAATATGTTTGATTTTTTTCTTCATGAGCCCCTCCAATCTTTTTGAAGCCAGATCAAGAAAACACCTGGAGGGGTGAGGCCACATACAAATCATTAAGCTGCTTGATTTCTCAGTCTAATCAGAGTTCTAACCAGGCTTACTTCATTCAATCAGAACTGCCTGTATTTGTGTTAATGCAAAATAGTGAAATTGTAACATTTCCCCGTAGCAGTAGTCTGGTGTGATTAAATAAATTAACTTCTAAATAAGCTCTTTCATATCAACTTTTTCAGTGTGGACAAAATGTGGAAAATTGCCCAGTTATGTCATGTATACAAAAAGCATGATAAATCCAACCTGATCAATTACTGCCACATCAGTCTACTCTTGATCATCGGTAAAGTGATGGAAGGAGTCATCAATAGTGCTATCAGGCAGCACTTGCTTAGCAATAACCTACTCATTGACGCTCTGTTTGGGTTCTGCCAGGGTTACTCAGCTTCTGACCTCATTACAGCCTTGGTTCAAACATGGACAAAGAGCTGAACTCCAGAGGTGAGATGAGAGTGACTGCCCTTGACATCAAGTTACCATTTGACTGAGCGTGACATCAAGGAGCCCTAGCAAAACTGGAGTCAATGGGAATCAGGGGAAAGCTCTCTGATAGTTGGAATCATACCTAGCACAAAGGAAGATTGTTTATGGTGGTTAGAGGTCAGTCATCTCACTTCCAGGACATCACTGCAGGAGTTCCTCAGGGTAGTGTCCTAGGCCCAATCATCTTCAGCTGCTTCATCAATGTCCTTCCTTCCATCATAAGGTCAGAAATGGCGATGTTCACTGATGCATAATGTTCAGCACCATTTGCAACTCCTCAGATACTGAAGCAGTCCATGTCCAAATGCAACACCTGGACAATATCCAGGCCTGGGCTGACAAGTGGCAAGTAACATTCACATCACACAAGTGCCAGGCAATGCCCATCTCCAACAAGAGGGAATGTAACCATCGCCCCTTGACATTCAATGGTATTAACACTGCTGAAACCCCAACTATCAACATCCTGGGGATTACCATTGACCAGAAACTGAACTCGACTAGCCATATAAATATAATGGCTACAAGAGCAGGTCAGAGGCTGGGAATTCTGCGGCAAGTAACTCACCTCCTGACTCCCTACTTGCCTAGATGAGTGCAGCTCCAACAACACTTAAGAAGTTTGACACCATCCAGGACAAAGCAGCCCGCTTGATTGGCACCCCATCCACAAACATTCATTCTCTCCACAATCAACAAACACTGGCAGCAGTGTGTACCATCTACAAGATGCATTGCAGGAACCCACCTAAGCTCCTTAGGCAGCACCTTCCAAATAACAACCACTACCACCTAGAAGGACAAGGGCAGCAGACACATGGGAACATCACTACCTGCAAGTTTCCCGCCAAGCCACTTACCATCCTGACTTGGAAATATATTGACCGTTCCTTCACTGTCGCTGGGTCAAAATCCTGGAACTCCCTCCCTAACAACAGTGTAGGTGTATTGACGCCACATGGACTGCAGCGGTTCAAGGCGGCAGCTCACCACCACCCTCTCAAGGGCAATTAGGGATGGGCAATAAATGATGGCCTAGCGAGTGAAGCCCGCATCCCATAAATGAATTAAAAAACAAGTTACAGTTAATAGAGCTCTAAGGGCATAGAGGCGGGAGAGGGGGAATGGGACTAACTGGATTATTCTACAGAGAATTGACATGGAGCCATTGGCTGAATGGTCTCCTTTTGTGCCATAATGATGACGACTCTGTAACCTTCTGTTCAAAGATCTGACTGTAAGTGAGAGTGTTTCTGGTCTATAAATGTTATCCAGCTTGTGTTTATATGAGAGAAGAGGACCTCTGGCCAGGAAACCTTGCTGAAGGCCTGGTATCAGGGCCATCCTAACACAGTGGTCTGGGTAACTGAGAAAGGTCATCTAACTGTTCTCTATGGTCTTTGGGAAAACAACTTCAAGACCATTTTAATCACACATTATCCTGTTGCCTTTTCATTGTGCTTTGTTTAGAAGCTCAACACTTAAACGCTACTATTTTCCAAATCTTTTCTGTGGAAAAACTGCTGAAAGTCCTGGGACAGAATTTAGGCCTTGTCAGGCAGGCTTGGTGGGGGTGGGTGGGGCGGTCAGGAAGCCGCCCGCGATTGAGGCCTGAAGGTGATTTCACGCTGGCGAGCCAATTAAGGCCCATCCAGCGTGAAAGGCGAGCGGCAGTGCTCAGCACTGCCTGTGCGGGCGGGTGGCGAGGGTGGGGGGGGGGGGGGGCGGTGGGGTGGGGGCGGAGAGGGGGGCTGATGAGAGCGAGCGGGGCAAGTGCAAACTTCACTGAGAATTTCACTGAAGCAAAGAGCTGCCTCAGGGAGATGAAGAGTTTTCAAAAAAAAAAAAATAAAATTTAGAAAAATGTTCTAAAACATGTCCCCTCATATGTCACATGAGCAGGGACATGTTATTCATTAAATTTAAAAATTTTAATTTTATTTTTATTTGCTTTTGGAAACCTCATCCCGCCCATGGATAAGGTTTCCTAAAAAATGCAAAGGCTGCTTGGCCTTTTCGCCTGCCCGCTAACTGTAAGGCTGGATGGGCAGCGAGAAATGTAATTTAATTACAACTTTAATGGCCTTAACAGGCCTTTTAATTGTCAGCGGGCGCGCTGCCGATTCCCATGCGTGCCCACCGACTGAAATATCATGCAACTGCGCGTTGATGTCGGGACACTCGCCTGACGTCAATGCATGCGCCCACCTGTCAAGTTAAAAATTTTGCCCCTGATGTTACAATATCGGTTACAATATCCTGGTTTGATGGAATTTGAATGAGATGTCACAGAAACTGCACTAGACACAGCTTAGAATGAAATACCAAGCTGTATGTGGATACTGTATAGCACAAAGTTAAACAGCCAACAGGGCAGGGCAAAACTACAAATAAAAACAAGGTTAGGAATGTAGGAAGATCCGGACCAGGGGGATTCAGCCTCTCAGGTCTGCTCTGGCATTCAATTGGATCAGGGCTGATCTGTATCAGAACTACATTTACAGACCTTAGCTTCGTATGCCTTGATACTCTTACCCAATAACAACCTATTAATAATAATATCGAACAGAAAATGCTGGAAATGCTCAGCAGGTCAAACAGAATCTGTGCAGAGAGAAACAGAGTTAACACTTCAGGTCAATGGTCTTTCATCAGAAACAGGGAAAGTTAAAAATGTTTTAGGTAAGTAAAAGGAGAGAATGGAGAGCAAGAACAAAAGGCAAAATCTGTGATAGGATGGAAGACGGGAGAGATTTAATGACAAAAGGGGTGGTGTTGCAGGGCCAAAGGGAGTAGTAATTGGAGAAGTGAAGAAAAAAGATGTGTCTAGAGGAGATGTGAATGGCAGTGAAAAGTAAAAACAGGAGAGTGAAATCGCAACTTGCAAAAAACCAGGTTATGGTCTGAAAGAGGTGAACTCAATGTTGAGTTGGGAAGACTGTATGTAAAGTGAGGATCAAAAGATGAGGTGCTGTTCCTCAAGCTTACATTGAGCTTCATTGAAACACTGCAGCAGGCCAAGGATAAAGAGGTCTGAGTGGTAGCAAGGTAGGGAATTAAAACGATAGGTGACCGAAAACTCAGGGTCATGTTTGTGGACCGAATTGAGGTATTCCATAAAGTGTTCACCCAGTTTGCATTTGTCTTCCCAGTAGAAGAGAACACATTGTGAGAAGCGAATAGAGCACTAAATTAAAAAAAGTAGACATAAATTGTTGTTTCACCTGGAAGGAGTGTTAGGGGCCTTAGATGGTGGGGGGAGGGGAAATAAGCAGACAGGTGGTGCAACTCCTGTACTTTTTTTTATTCATTTACAGGATGTGGGCGTCACTGGTTAGGGCTGCATTAATTGCCCGTCCCTAACTGCCCTCGAGAAGGTGGTGGTGAGCTGCCTTCTTGAGCTGCTGCCGTCCATGTGGTGTAGATACACAGTTATAGGTGCTGTTAGGGAGGGAGTTCCAGGATATTGACCCAGCAACCCAGTGAAGGAACAGCGATATATTTCCAAGCCCGGATGGTGAGTGGCTTGGAGAGAAACTTCAAGGTGGTGGTGTTCCCATGTGTCTGGTGCCCTTGTCCTTATGGATGATAGAGGTCGTAGGTTCTGAAGTTGCTGCCTAAGGAGCCTTGGTGAGTTCCTGCATCTTGTAGATGGTACACACTGCTGCTACTGTGTGTCAGTGTTGAAGGGAGTGAACGTTTGTGGATGTGGTGCCAATCAAAAGGGCTGCTTTGTCCTGGATGGTGTCAAGCTTCTTGAGTGTTGTTGGACCTGCACTCATCCAGGCAAGTGGAGAATATTCCATCACACTCCTGACTTGCGCCTTGTAGATGGTGGACAGGCTTTGGGGAGTCAGGAGGTGAGTTACTCATCACAGGATTCCTAGCCTCTGACCTGCCCTTGTAACCAGTTTCTGAACCCCCAGTGGGGGATTCAGCGATGGTAATGCCATTGAATGTCAAGAGATGATGGTTGGATTCTGTCTTGCTGGAGATGGTCATTGCCTGGCACTTGTGGTGCGAATGCTATTCGCCACTTATCAGCCCAAGCCTGGATATTGTCCATGTCCAAATGCAGCAAGACCTGGACTGCTTCAGTATTTGAGGAGTCACAAATGGTGCTGAACATTGTGCAATCATCAACAAGTGTTCCCACTTCTGACCTTATGATGGAAGGAAGGTCATTTATGAAGCAGCTGAAGATGGTTGGGCCTAGGACACTACCCTGGGGAACTGTGATGATGCAGTGATATCCTGGAACTGAAATGATTGACCTCCAACAACCACAACCATCTTCCTTGTATGACTCTGACCAGCAAAGAGTTTCCCCTGATTCCCATTGACTCTAGTTTTGCTAAGGTTCCTTGATGCCACACTCAGTCAAATGCTGCCTTGATGTCAAGGGCAGTCACTCTCACCTCACCTCTGGAGTTCAGCTCTTTTGTCCATGTTTGAACCAAGGCTGTAATGAGGTCAGGAGCTAAGTGGCCCTGCCGGAACCCAAATTGAGTGTCAGTGAGCAAGTTATTACTATGCAAGTGCCACTTGATAGCACTGCTGATGACCCCTTCCATCACTTTATTGATGATCGGGAATAGATTGGCTGGGTTGGATTTGTCCTGCTTTTTGTGTACAGGACATACCTGGGCACATTGCCGGGTAGATGCCAGTATTGTAGCTGTACTGGAACAGCTTGGCGAGGGGGCACGGCAATTTCTGGAGCATAAGTCTTCAGTACTATTGCTGAAATATTGTCAGGGCCTTTGCAGTATCCAATATCTTCAGCCATTTCTTGATATCTTGTGGAGTGAATCAAACTGGCTGAAGACTAGCGTCTGTGATGCTGGGGACCTCCGGAGGAGGCCGAAATAGATCATCCACTCGGCATTTCTAGCTGAAGATTGTTGCAAATGCTTCAGCCTTGTCTTTTGCACTGATCGATTGTCACTGAGGATGGGAATATTTGTGGAGCCTCCTCCTCCAGTGAGTTGTTTTAATTGATGCTTATGTTGTTTGGCATGCAAGTAGTCTTGTGTTGCAGCTTCACCAGGTTGACACCTCATTTTTAGATATGCCTGGTACAGCTCCTGGCATGCCTTCATGCGCTCTTCATTGAAGCACGGTTGATCCCCTGATTTGGTGGTAACGGTAGAGTGGGGGATATGCTGGGCCATGAAGTTACAGATTGTGTTTGAGCACAATTCTGCTGCTGCTGATGGGCCAAAGCGCCTCATGGAGGCCCAGTCTTGAGTTGCTAGATCTGTTCAAAATCTATCCCATTTAGTACGGTGGTAGTGACACAACACGATGGAGGGTATCCTCAATGTGAAGACGGAACTTCATCTCCACAATAACTGTGCGGTGGTCAAGCCTACCGATAGTGCCATAAACAGTTGCATCTGTGCAGGCTGGTTGGTGAGGATGAGGTCAAGTATGTTTTTCCCACTTCTTGGTTTCCTCACCACCTGCTGCAGTCCCAGTCTAGCAGCTATGTCCTTTAGGATTCGGCCAGCTCAGTCTGTGCTGGTGCTACCGAGCCACTCTTGATGATGGAGATTGAATTCACCCACCCAGAGTACATTCTGCACCCTTGCCACCCTCAGTGCTTACTCCAAGTGGTGTTCAATATGGAACAGTGCTGATTTGTCAGCTGAGGGAGGGCGGCAGGTGGTAATCAGCAGGAGGTTTTCTTGCCCATGTTTGACCTGATGCCCTGAGACCTCATGGGGTCCGGAGTCAATGTTGAGGACTCCCAGGGCAACTCCCTCCCAACTGTGTTCCACTGTGCCACCACCTCTGCTGGGCCTGTCCTGCCAGTGGGACAGGACATACCCAGGGATGGTGATGGTGGTGTCTGGGACATTATCTGTAAGGTATGATTCCGTGAGTATGACCATGTCAGGCTGTTGCTTGACCAGTCTGTGAGACAGCTCTCCCAATTTTGGCACTAGCCCCCAGATGTTAGTAAGGAGGACTTTGCAGGATTGACAGGGCTGAGATTGCCGTCGTCGTTTCCGGTGTTTATGTCGATGCCGGGCGGTCCGTCCGGTTTCATTCCTTATTGACTTTGTAGTGGTTTGATACAACTGAGTGGATTGCTAGGCCATTTCAGAGGGCATTTAAGAGTCAACCACATTGCTGTGGGTCTGGAGTCACATGTGGGCCAGACCAGGTAGGGACAACAGATTTTCTTCTAAAGGACATTAGTGAACCAGATGGGTTTTTACGACAATCGACAATAGTTTCATGGTCATCGTTATACTTTTAATAGCAGATTGTTACTGACTGAATTCAAATTCCACCATCAGCTGTGGTGGGATTCAAACCCAGGTCCCCAGCGCATTACCCTGGGTCTCTGGATTGCTAGTCCAGTGACACTACCACTCCTCCACTGCCTCCCTCTGGCAAATGTAGAGGTGCTGTGGGAAGGGGAGGGGATATTGTGCGGGTGATTGAGGAGTGGAGCAAGGTGTAGTGTGGAGAAACAGTCCTTTGAAAAGCTGAAAAGGGAAGGGGAGAAGAAGATGTGTTGATTGGTGGCATCATGTTGGAGATGGTGAAGGATGATCCATTGAATACAGAGATTGGTGGGATGGAAAGTGAGCACAAGGGGAATCTTACCATAGTTCTGGAGGGAGGGGAAGGGGTGAGAGCAGAAGGGTGGTAATGGGGCAAACACGATTGAGAGTCCTGTCAACCATGGTTGTGGGAACCCTCGGCTGAGGAAAAAGGAAAACATCTCAGAATCATTGTTGTGGAACAGGTGCGATAGAGATGGAGAAACTGGACAGATGGAATGGCGTTCTTACAGGTAGCAGGGTGAGATGATCTATAGACCAGGTAACTATGGGAGTCAATGGAGTATTTATTGACTGTCTCCAGAGAAGGGTGGTGATGGATGGGGTTCGACCTCCATTCAAAGAACCAGTGGACAGCCTTCAGACTATCCTGGTGGGTGATGGAGGGGTTGTACATTAATGGTGAAGAGGAGCCAGTTAGGGCCAGAAAATTGGAAACTTTTAAACTAACTGAGTCACTTGTCTGTATCTCTTAGTTTGTTGTCTAAGATTATGCAAGCCTTACCAGGACTGAAGAGAACAATAGCCTTGAGGTAAGCGTATTCGAACCTGTCAATGCCCAGCCTGGCCATGTTGTTACAGAATTCCTGCAGCTTCCAAATGTGTTCCATCACCACTTTCACTCTGTCTGCAGAAAGCTTGTCTGTCAAAAGAGAAATAGCTATCAGGACTAAGTCCAGATATCTAATAACAGTTTGTCATTATTATAAGTAAAGAAAGAAAATGCTAGAAATACTCAGCAGGTCTGGCAGCACCTGAGGTGAGGGAAACAGAGCTAATGGGCCAGAATTTTGTGAGGGAGACGGGTATCAGGAGATGAGAAAATTCCTGACTATGCAAACACATTTCCATCAAGGAGGCCCCCAATGAGGGTGGAATGGAGTCGGGCCCACTGGCTCCGGAGGCAGGCCCGAGGCAGCAATGAAGGCAGGTAGATGGTGAACCTGGCATGAGAACTTCTGTCTGTTTGCTGGGGCATTGTCCCGGTTGAAATGATGAATGTCAGGCCCTCAAACCATCACCATTTCTCCCCCACCTCATATGCCCTGTCTATGCCCCCTCATACCCCCCATGCTCCTCCATGTACCCCATATTCAACACGTCTGCAATTTCCTTATTTTCACTGACAAGATCACTGCTAAGTCAAGGGGCTCATACTGTTCCTGACCACTCTTTTTTTCAAATATAATTGTAAAAGGGCTGTGTTGATTTTGATATCCCTTGCAAGTTTCTTTTCATACTCCCTTTTCGTAGCTCCTAGTATCTGGCATATTAGCCTTTGCTGTTTTTCATCTCTTACCTCTAGTCATCCATAGCAGCTTTTTGGCAGGTAAAGCTTTGGCCTCTTAGAGGTACAAACTGGTTCTGTATCATCTTCAATTCATTTTTTCATACCATTTACCTATGAACATATTTTCCGTCTCTGCCTCATTGCACTAAAGTTAACCTTACCTAAATCCAGAAAAGAATCTGTAGCTGTTTTGAATTTTTCCCTTTCAAACATTACGTTGAATTTGATCACATGGTGATCATTTTTAGGTACATATTTTTCATGCACCATTAGGCTGTTAATTAAATCTGTTTTATTACTCATTTCTAAATCTAATATAATATGCGCCCCTTGTTGGTGCTAGGGCATATTACGAACATATGAACTTAAGAACAAGGAGCAGGGGTAGGCCATTCGGCCCCTTGAGCCTGCCCTGCCATTTAATAAGATCATGGCTGTTCTGATAGTAACCTGAAATCTGCATCCCACCTACCCCCAATAACCTAAAACCCCCTCGCTCACCAAGAATCTACCCACCTCTGACTTAAAAATATTCAGAGACTTTGCTTCTGCTGCCTTTTGAGGAAGAGAGTTCCAAAGACTCACGACCCTCAGATATCTTTTTTGCCTCATCTCTGTTTTAAACAGTGACCCCAAGTTCTAGATTCTTCCACACCTCCACACCCACCCTGTCAAGTCCCCTCAGGATCTTATATGTTTCAATTAAGTTGCCTCTTACTCTTCTAAACTCGTGGATACAAGCCTAGCCTGTCCAGCCTTTCCTCACAATACCAACCCGCCCATGCCTGGTATTAGTCTAGTAAACCTTCTCTGATCTGCTTCCAACACATTTACATCCTTCCTTAAATAAAGTGACCAATACTGTACACAGTACTCCAAATGTGGTCTCACTAGTGCCATGTACAACTGAAGCATAACCTCCCTACTTTTGTATTCAATTCCCCTCGCAATAAATGATAACATTCTATTAGCTTTCCCAATTACCTGCTGTACCTGCATACTAGCCTTTTGTGATTCATGCACTAAGATGCCCAGATCCCTCTTATTTTGCATGTTTTAGTTTGTCCTTTACTAGTATTGCCCAAAGCACAATTTCTGACAGTTACTCTACTCTCATTCATTTTGGAACTATTATTTAGATTATCTGTTCCACCTGAGCTCGCCACCCACCCCTCCAACATGGACTAGTTTAAAGTCCTTGTGGCTGCCCTGTTTATCCTTTCTACTGGTACCCTGATTCCAGCCCAGTTCAGGTGGGACCTTTTCCTTCTTGTCCCAATACTGTTGACAGTGTCCCATGAAATAGAACTCATCTTTCCCACACCACTTCTTCACCTCGCTAATCTTCTTATCCCTACACCAATTTGCTTGTGGCTCAGGTAATAATCAAGAGATTAAACTCTTCAGATTGTGTTCTTTAATTTAGTTCCTAGTTCCCAGTGCTCTCCAAAAGACTTCTTGCCTACACTTTCCTATGTTTTTGGTCCCAACATGGATCACAATGACTGGATCCTCCTTCTCCCGCTCCAATATCCTTACAAGCCAATTCAAGATATCCCTCACCCTGGCATCTGGTAGGCAACATTTTACGTGGGACTCTCAATCCTGCTCGGAAGAATTTTATATGTTCCCTGAATTCCTATAACATTAATTTAATTGGTCCACTATGGAAGGCTTTATGTTATTCTTTCAGAGGAAACAATGGCTAGGCCAGCATTTGTTGCCCATCTCTAATTGCCCTTGAGAAGGTGGTGATGAGCCACTGCAGGCCATTCTGTAACAGTTTGGTACAATTGAGTGGCTTGGTAGGCCATTTCAGAGGGCATGTAACAGTCAACCACATTGCTTTGGAGATTCATGTAGGCCAGACCTACAATAAACAACTCCCTTTGCTTCAAAGACATTCAGAAGCTCTCTTTGAAGCACAGCAGCCTAAGTTTGGCCACCGCTCTCAGGGTAATGGCCTCAGCCCAATCATCCCTTCAGCTGTTTCATCAGTGACCTTTCCTCCATCATAAGGTCAGAAGTGGGGATGATCGCTGATGATTACACAATGTTCAGCACCATTCGCGACTCCTCAGACACTAAAGGAGTCCATGTCCATATGCAGCAGGACCTGGAAACATGCAGGCTTGGGCTGATAAGTGGCAAGTAACATCTCTGCCACACAAGTGCCTGGCAATGACCATCTCCAACAATACAGAATCTAACCAATTTTCCCTTGACAATCAATGGTATTACCATCACTGAATCCCCCACCATCAACATCCTGTGGTGGGGTGGGGGCAGGGGGGAGTCATCATTGACCAGAAACTGAACTGGACTAGCCATATAAATATTGTGGCTACAAGAGCAGGTCAGAGGCTAGGAATCCTGTGACGAGCAACTCACCTCCTGACTCCCCAAAGCCTGTCCATGGTGTAGAAGGCACAAGTCTGGAGAGTGATGGAATACTCCCCACTTGCCTGGATGAGTGCAGCTCCCACAACACTGAAGATGCTCAACACCATCCAGGACAAAACAGCATGTTTGATTGGTGCCCCATCCAACACTGACTTCCTCCACCACTGATGCATAATCGCAGCAGTATACCATTTACAAGATGCACTGCAGGGATTCACCAAGGTTCCTTCGGCAGCACCTTCCAAACCCACGACCACTACCATCTAGAAGGCCAAGGGCAGCAGACACATAGGAACACCACCACCTGAAAGTTCACGTAAAAATCACACACCATCCTGACTTGGAAATATATCGCCGTTCCTTCACTGTCGCTGGGTCAAAATCCTGGAACTCCCTCCCTAACAGCACTGTGGGTGTACCTACACCACAGGGACTGCAGCAGTTCAAGAAAGCAGCTCACTACCACCTTCTCAAGGGCAATTAGGGATGGGCAATAAATGCTGGCCTAGCCAGTGATGCCCATATACGATGAACAAATTTTAAAAAAGCATTGACATTAATGACTGTGAGAAGCTTGCTACCAATTGTTCAGAATGGTGACAACTTGTTCATCAAGCTGTACCATTCTTTGAGTCCAAACGCCTTAATGTTGAGGCAGAGCGGAGGCAGAGAAAGAAAGAAAAGGAAGGAAGAAAACCCTGCCCACCGGATCCCACTACCTTGTGGAACGTGCTGCCCCAAGTCCCAAAGATCTGTGGCTCAAGAATTAGCCTGTTCAGTCATAAGAAAACCCATGGCAGAAATGCGCAATCCTGAATAGACATCATCCTCAAATTGAGGGACAGCTACCACTAATGATGAAACAACTCCCACCAATATTCTCTGCCACAACTTCCTTCCCAAGATCAATAAACAGCATTGTCCTGATAAACCTATTGTTTCAGCCTCTTCCTGCCCCACTGAATTGATTTCTTCCTACTTTGACTCCAAGTTTTCTCCCCATATCCAGTCTCTCCCTACCTACATCTGTGACTCTTCTGGTACGCTCTGTCCTTTGAAAGTTTCCAATTTCCTGGCCTTAACTGTCTCCTCTTCACCATGCACGTCCGATCTCTCTACATCTCCATCCACCCCGCCCCCCCACTCCCTGGATGATCTGAGGGCTCTCCAGATTCCATCCATCACCATCCTCCTGGCTGAACTTGTTCTCTCATTGAACAACTTCTCCATTAACTCATCTCACTTCCTCCAAATAAAAGGTGTTGCTAAGGGTAACTGTATGGGTCCTATCTATGCCTGTCTTTTTATGGGATATGTGGAACATTCCTTATTCCAATCCTACTAGGGCCCCCTCCATCAACTCTTTCCCTGGTACATTGATGACTGTATCAGTGCCGTGTCCTGCTCCCACCCTGAACTGGAAAACTTCCACAGCTTTGCTTCCAATTTCCATTCTTCTCTCAGTTTCACATTGTCCACCTCCAACCCTTCCCTTCCCTCTCTTGACTTCTCTGTCCCCATTTCTGGTAATAGGCTGTCAAGTAATATTTATCATAAACCCAGTGACTCCCACAGATACCTCAACTGTACTTCCTTACATCCTGCTTCCGGTTGGGACTCCATTCCATTCTCCCAATTCCTTTCTCTCCATCGCATCTGTTTTGATGATGCAACCTTCCACACCAGCATTTCTGAGAGGTCTTTTTTTTGCCCCAATCGAGGATACCCGCCGCCCCACTTCACTTTTCTCACCCAGACTTCTCAACTGGGTCTCCTGTGAAATGTGGAGTGTACCTGCTCCTGGAGTTCTTCTGTCATTGTGGAGTGTAAGGGGAAGCCAAGCCATACCCCCTTTTTACAGCACTAACTGCTGTATACCAATAAATTTAAATGTCCCAAGCCAAATTGACAAGCTACATAGTAAAGGTAAGCGTGTAAAGTAAGTAGGTGAAGAGATACAATGGCAGGTAAGTGGGTAAGAGGGATAGAGTTGCAGGTAGTTGGTCGAAGGGGATAGGGTGGGTCGGGTGGGGGAAATCGGAGTGGCGGGTGGTAGTCAGGTGTTCAATGCATTCAGTAATTTTTCCTGGGTAACTATTTTGGTAAGTGAGTCGGAACCATCTGAAGTCTCCGACTTTAACTCAGAGTTTCGGTGGGTCCCAGACACAGGGTAATTGCCCAACGGAGGTTGAAACTTCCTGGGCAATTCCTGTGCATGGAGACTTCCGAGGGGTCCCAGCAGATCTTCCAGGGTACCTCTGGAGTACGACCATCTGGAGACCAGAAGATATGGGCCTACATCTCTAACTTTTCCCAGTGCTGATAAAAGGTCCTCTGTTTCTCTCTCCACAGATGCTACCTGAGCTGCTGATTATTTAGAGCATTTTCTGTTTTTATTTACTAAAGGATATGATGGTAAACAATGGTGAGCATTTTAAAAAAAACAAACACAATTTTCAACAAATATTGTGTCCTTTAAGACACAAAAACCCTGCCCAAAAAAATGTTCCAACCGTGTTGAATGAGTGAAGTTAAAGATAGCATTAGATGCTTATAATGTTGCCAAATGCAGTTATAAACCCGAGGATTGGAGGAGTTTAGAATTCAGTCAAGGAGGACCAAGAAATTGATGAGGAGAGAGGAAAGAAAGAGAGTAGACTGGCAAGAGACTTCAAAAGTTTCTATGGATATGTAAATAAGAAGAAATTAGTGAAAGTAAACGTGGGCCTATTAGAGGCAGAGATGTGTAAAATTATAAAAGGGAATAAGGAAACGGTAGAGACATTAAATAATACTTTGTGGTAGAAGACAGAAAAAAAAATTCCGGACATAACGGGGAGCCAAGGGTCTAGTGGGAATGAGGAACTTAGAGAATTCAGTACGAGTAAAGAAAAAGTATTCAAGAAATTAATTCCACAAATCCCCCTGGACCTGATTTTCTGCATCCTAGATTTTTTACAGGAGATAATGGATTCATTGGTTTTGATTTTCCAGAATTCCTGAGATTTTAGATCAGTTCTCAAGGATTAGATGGTGGCAAACATAGCCTTCTTCCTCCCTTTAAGAAGGAGGAAGAAATAACATGAGGAATTTTAGGCAAGTTAACCTAACATCAGTCGTAGGCAAAATGCTAGAATCTATTACTAGGTACGTGAACAGGAAGGACACTATGGAAATCATAATATGATTAAACAGAGTCAACATGGATTTACAAAAGGGAAAATCATATTTGACAAATCTGTTAGTTTTTTTGAGAATGTAAGTAGTAAGATGAATAAGGAATAAGGGGGGAGCCAGTGGATGTAATGTATTTACATTTTCAAAAAGCATTCAAGAAGGCGCCACACAAAATTATTGGACAAAATTAGGACTAATCTAATAATAAAGGATGGGGTAAAGACAGTAGAGAGAAAGGATCTTCACTCAGAATACCAAGAAATGGAGTCAGTTTGGGTAGATCTAAGAAACAGCAAAAGTCAGAAAACATTGATGGGAGTTGTTTAAAAGCTCCCTAACAGTAGCTATGATGCAGGACAGCGTATAAATCAGGTATTTAGAGTTAATAAGGATAATACAGTAATCATAGGGGATTTTAATCCTCACGTGGACTAGACAAGCTAAATTTGCAGTTATAGTGTGGAAAACGATTGAGGGCAATATATTAGTATGGATTTAGGATTGCTTAAGGGACAGAAAACAAACAATAAGAATAAATGGAACATTTTTGAGTTGGCAGGCTGTAACCAGTGGGATACTGCAATGATCAGTATTTGGAAGTCAGCTATTTACAATCTATATCAAATGACTTAGATGAGAATAAAAGCAAAATACTGCGGATGCTGGAAATCTGAAACAAAAATAAAAATAGCTGGAAAAACTCAGCAAGTCTGACAGCATCTGCTGAGAGAAATACAGTTAACGTGCGTCCGTATGACTCTTCATCAGAACTGAGGAAATATACTCCCGACTCCCGCAGCTACCTCGACTACAGCTCCTCATACCCCGCTTCCTGCAAGGACTCCATCCCATTCTCTCAGTTCCTTCGCCTCTGTCGCATCTGTTCTGATGATGCCACTTTCCAAAACAGTTCCTCTGACATGTCTTCCTTCTTCCTTAACCAAGGTTTTCCACCCACGGTGGTCGACAGGGCCCTCAACCGTGTCCAGCCCATCTCCTGCGCATCCGCCCTCACACCTTCCTCTCCCTCCAGAACCATGATAGGGTCCCCCTTGTCCTCACTTATCACCCCACCAGCCTCCGCATTCAAAGGATCATCCTCCGCCATTTTCGCCAACTCCAGCATGATGCCACCACCAAACACATCTTCCCTTCACCATCCCTGGTGGCATTCCGCAGGGATCATTCCCTCCGGCACACCCTGGTCCACTCCTCCATCACCCCCTACACCTCAACCCCCTCCCAAGGCACCTTCCCATGCAACCGCAGAAGGTGCAACACCTGCCCCTTTACTTCCCCTCTCCTCACCGTCCAAGGGCCCAAACACTCCTTTCAAGTGAAGCAGCACTTCACTTGCACTTCCCTCAATTTAGTCTACTGCATTCGCTTCTCCCAATGTGGTCTCCTCTACATTGGAGACCAAACGCAGACTGGGTGACCACTTTGTAGAACACCTTCGGTCTGTCCGCAAGCATGACCCAGACCTCCCTGTCGCTTGCCATTTCAACACACCACCCTGCTCTCATGCCCACATGTCCGTCCTTGGCCTGCTGCAACGTTCCAGTGAAGCTCAACTCAAACTGGAGGAACAGCACCTCATCTTCCGACTAGGCACTTTACAGCCCGCTGGACTTAACATTGAGTTCAACAACTTCAGAACATGAACTCTCTCCTCCATCCCCACCCCCTTTCCGATCCCCCATTTTCCAATAATTTATCTTTAATATATTTTTCTTTTCCCACCCATTTCCATTATTTTTAAAATGTATTTCCATCCATTGTTTCATCTCCACCTTTTAGCCCATTTCGATCCCTTTCCCCCATCCCACCCCCACTAGGGCTATATGTTACTTGCTCGTCCTGCTTTCTACCCTTAATGTCACCATTAGCACATTCCTTAGCTAATATCACCACCATCAACACCCCTTTATCCTTTTGTCTATGACATCTTTAGCACTCTTCTTTGCCTCCACCTATGGCCCACTGGCCCTCTATCCAGCTCTACCTGTCCCACCCCCCTCAGCCAGCTTATATTTCACCTCATTTCTATTTTTCCTCAGTTCTGATGAAGAGTCATACGGACTCGAAACGTTAACTGCATTTCTCTCCGCAGATGCTGTCAGACCTGCTGAGTTTTTCCAGCTATTTTTATTTTTGACTTAGATGAGGAACTGTGTATCTAAGTTCGCTGGCAAAACAAAGTTAGGTAGGAAAGCAAATGGTGAATAGGACACAAAGAGATTGCAGAGGGATACAGACAAGTTGGGTGAGTGGGTAAGAACATGGCAGATGGAATACAACGTGGCAAAATGTAAAATTACCCACTTTGGTAGAAGAATAAAAAAATATTTTTTTTTGACTGGTGAAGGACTGGGAAATATCTGCATTCAGACACACCTTGGTGTCCTTATGCATGAATTACAGAAAATTAACACAATGGTACAGCAAGCAATTAGGAAGGCAAATGTCATGTTAGCTTTTGCTACAAGGGGATTGGCGTATATGAGTGAAGAAGTCTTACTACAATTATACAGGACATTGGTGAAGCTACCTGAAGTACTGTTTATAGTTTTGTTTTCCTTATCTAAGAATATACTTGCCTTAGAAGGGGTGCAACTAGACTGACCAGTTTCTGGGATGAGGGGATTGCCCTATGCAGAGAGATTGAGTTGACAACCTTATATTCCCTGGAGTTCAGGAGAATGAGAAATGATTCAGTTGCAACAAATAAAATTCTTAAGGGTCTTTACAAGGTACATGCTGAGAAAGTGTTTCCCTGACTGAGTAACCTACAACATAGAGTCACAGTCTCAGAATATGGGTCAGTCATTTAAAACTGAAATTAGGAGAAATTTCCTTTCTCAAAAAGGTTGTTAATGTTTGAAATTCTTTATCCCAGAGACCTGTGAATGCTCAGTCACTGAGTAATTCAAGACAAAGGTCAAAACGTCAACTTCAGGTGTGTCCACTGAGGATCCTTCTGGTCTACAAACTCCCACATAATACAGTCCAAGCACAAATATCTTACTCTAGATCATTTATATCTACTTTTAGTTTGTTGTAATGAATTTTCTTTTTCTCCACATTTAACTTGCACTAAGTACTACAACACTGGAAAAAAGTTTTAAATATTTATTTCCTCATGGAGGTGTTGCATTTGTGTTGTTTTCTAATCTGCTGAGATTTTTCCAGAATTTGGGGAATTTTGGAAGATTACAACCAATCATCAACTATCTTTGCAGCCACTTCTTCTAAACTCCTAGGATGCAGGCCATTTGGTCCAGGAGACTTGTCAGCCTTTAGTTCCTTTAGTTTTCCCAGTACTTTTTCTCTAGTGATCATGACTGTTTTAAGTTCCTCCTTCCCTTTTGCCTCTTGATTTTCAATAATTCTTGTGAAGATTTTTGTGTCTTCTACTGTGAAGATGCATTAAAAATATTTGTTCCAAGCCTCTGCCATTTCTTTGTTTCCCTATTACTAATTCCTCAGTCTCACCCTCGAAGACACCAATGCTCACTTTAACTATTCTTTTGCTTTTTATATACACGAAGCCTGAACAGTCTGTATTTCTTGCTCGTTTTCTTTCTCATTCCAAATTCTTGCTCTTAACTTTTTTTAAAGTCATGCTTTGCTGGTTTCTAATATTTTCCCATTCTTCTGGGCTGCCAATAATCTTGCAGCATTGCACATCTTTTCTTTCAATTTAATACCATCCTTAACTTCATTAGTTAGCTACGGATGATGCATCCTTCTAATACCATCTCTCTTTCTCAATGGAATATACAGAGGAAAGGGCTAAAATGTGACAGGTCAAATTCAGTTTCAATAAGTGTAAGCTGATTTTACAAAAAAAAAGTCGTTGCTCTAAGTGAATGGGACTAAGTTCAGGGCAGTGGAATAGCAGAGGGATTTGGGGAGATAGGCTCTCAGGATATTAAAGGAAGTACCATCGGCCGATAAAGCTGTTTATTAAAATAGAGAATGAAATTCAAAGTGTTATCTCAGCATTCTCTTATTACTCCATTCCTAAATACACTGCAATCTGTGTCTGCAGCATTCCTTGAAGTGAATGAGCAGTAATTCATGGCAAGAAGGACATTACCTCTTTTCATAAATGAGTGTAGCCAAAAAATAAAAATTGGTGAAGATTGAATTGTAATTGCCATGTGGGTAGATGGGAGTGACTTTGGAACTCTCTGCTTCCAAAGGCACTGGAGGCGGGGTTATTGAATTTTTTAAGGCAGGTTATTGTGAAGCAAGTGCTGCTTGATAGCGTTTGATGACCTGTTCCATCACTTTACTGATGATCGATGTATAGACTGTAGATGCAGAGGTAGATAGATTCTTGATAGACAAGGGAATCAAAGGTTATCGGGAGTAGATGGAATGTGGAATTCAAAACATAAACAGATCAGCCATGATCTTATTGAATGGCAGAGCAGGCTGGGGGAGCCAAATGGCCGACTTCTGCCCCTATTTCATAAGTTCGTATGAGTGGATTGTGAGAAGCTCAATTGGATGTCAAGTACCTGCAACAGCTCCTGACCGTCCCTCCTGTAGCTTTCTCTCATTGGGCTCCTCCAACGAGGCTATTGCACCATCTGGGGAACTCGGCTCCATGCTTGGGTAACCTGCAGTTTGGACAAAATCATGGTCAGTTGATGTAATGGGAAACCAGGTTTATATACAAGGCTAGAGTTTGCTATCTGTTGATGCAAGAGATTAGGGAGTCAGACTGGGAAGAGGAGTGCCGCCAGGCTATGTTTTCCTCTAGAATTTCCCCACAGACAGAACAGCAAAAGCAGGCTCCACCCCACAAAAACTACATCTCCGACCTTCCTCTGCTTCCTTTGCACAAGAGTGCAATACTCTCACTGCCTTGTGAAGGCCTGTGCTCCAGAACTTGCCGTGCCCCTAGCCAAGCTGTTTCAATGCAGCTACAGCACTGGCATCTCCCTGGCTATGTGGAAAATTGCCCAGGTATGCCCTGTATACGAAAACCAGGACAAATCCAACCCGGCAAATTATCACCCCATCAGTCTACATCGACTATCAGTAAAGAAATGAAAGGCTCATCAACAGTGCTATCAAGCAGCACTTGCTTAGCAATAACCTGCTCACTGATGCTCAGTTTGGGTTCGGTCAGGGTCACTCAGCTCCTGACCTCATTACAGCCTTGGTCCAAACATGGACAAAAGAGCTGAACTCCCAAGGTGAGGTGAGAGTGACTGCTCTTGACATCAAGGTACCATTTGACAGAGCGTGGCATCAAGGAGCCCTAGCAAAACTGGAGTCAATGGGAATCAGGGGGAAAAATCTCCACTCGTTGGAGTCATACCTAGCACAAAAGAAGATGGTTGTGGTTGTTGGAGATCAATCATCTCAGTTCTAGGACATCACTGCAGGAGTTCCTCAGGGTAGTGTCCTAGGCCCAACCATCTTCAGCTGCTTCATCAATGACCTTCCTTCCATCATAAGGTCAGAAGTGGGGATGTTCGCTGATGATTACACAATGTTCAGCACCATTCGTGACTCCTAAGATACTGAAGCAATCCATGTCCAAATACAGCAAAACCTGGACAATATCCAGGCTTGGGCTGACAAGTGGCAAATAGCATTTGTGCAACACAAGTGCCAGGCAATGACTATCTCCAACAAGAGTGAATCTAACCATCACCCCTTGACATTCAATGGCATTACCATCACTGAATCCCCCACTATCAACATCCTGGTGGTTACCATTGACCAGAAACTGAATTGGACTAGCCATATAAATACTGTGGCTACAAAAGCAGGTCAGAGGCTAGGAATCCTGCAGTGAGTAACTCACCTCCTGACTCCCCAAAGCCTGTCCACCATCTCCAAGGCACAAGTCAGGAGTGTGGTGGAATACTCTCCACTTGCCTGGATGAGTGCAGCTCCAACAACACTCAAGGAGCTTGACAGCATCCAGGACAAAGCAGCCCACTTGACATGCACCACATCCACAAACATTCACTCCCTCCACCACCGACGCACAGTAGCAGCAGTGTGTACCATCTACAAGATGCACTGCAGCAATTCACCAAGGCTCCTTAGGCAGCACTTTCCAAATCCACAACCACTACCATCTAGAAGGGCAAGGGCAGCAGATAGATGGGAACACCACCACCTGGAAGTTCCCATTCAAGCCACTGACCATCCTGGCTTGGAAATGTATCACAGTTCCTTTACTGCCGCTGGGTGCAAAATCCTGGAATTCCCTCCCAAACAGCACTGTGGGTATACCTAAACCACATGGACTGTAGCAGTTCAAGGCAGCAGCTCACCGCCACCTTCTCAAGGGCAATTAGGGATCGGCAATAAATAAATTAAAATAATAGCCAGCGATGCCCACATCCCATGAATGAATTTTTTAAAAAAATTCCAGCAAGAGGGTTGCTCTCTTCCATTTCCCCATGTCTCTGGATTAGAAAGTCTAGCTCAAAGGGGGCTAAGGTGCTCAGTGCTGAGAGCATCAAAAGCACAGGGGCAGATGAATATTTTTAACAATAACATTGCATTTATGTAGCACCTATGATAGTGTCCCAACTAACTTCAAGGAAACATTAACACTGAGCTAAAAAGGAGATATCAGGGCTGGTGATTGAAAGCTTAGTCAAAGAAGTTTTAAGAGACACCTTAAAGGAGGAGGAGGAAGAAAGGAAGAGAGGTGGTGAGGTTTAGGGAGAGAAATGCAGAGCTTATGGCCTCAACAGCTGAAGGCACGGCCACTGATGGGGGAGTGATTAAAATCAGGAATTCACAAGCTGCTGCTGATTGGAGGAGCAGAGATACCTCGGAACAATGGGGTGGTGAGGCCATTGAGGGGTTTAAAAACAAGGAAGAGAGTTTTAAAATTAAGGCTTTGGTTAACTGGGAGCCAATGTATGCCAGCAAGCACAGGGGTGATAGATGAACAGGACTTGGTGTGAGTTAGGATACTGGCAGCAGAGTTTTGAATGAATTCAAGATTACAGAGAATGCAAGATAGATGGCTGGCTAGGTAAACATTGGAATAGCTAAATCTAGGGGAAACAAGATAAGGATTTCAACAGCATATAGGCTAGGCAGGGGGAAGACAGGCACTCAAGCTTTACCCATCAAGCCAAACGCCGCCCCCCCGCCCTCCCCCCAGGCCTGAACTTGCATCTTCCTCTAGTTTCTCTCCTATCTCCCCTCATGCCCTCTGAGTTCATCTCGTCGATGAGACTGATCAACAGTCTAAAGCTTATTCCCACTAAACTGATGACCACCCGGTCCCCACGTTAGTGGATAACATCAATGATCCTCTCTCTTCAGGTGTTGTCCCTCTCTCGTGTAAATCTGCTGACATCATCCTTCTCCTCAAAAATTCTAACCCCTGACCCCACCGTATTTGCAAACTACCCTCCCATCTCCAACCTCCCTTTCCTCTCCAATGTCCTTGAATGTGTCATCACCTCCCAAATCTGCTCCCATCTTTGCTAGAATTCCATGTTTGAATCCCTCCAATCCCTGTCACGGTAACAAAATGGTCATTATCAGTCACAAATGAAATCTTATGTGACTGTGACAAAGGTAAACTATCCTTCCTTGTCCTTCTTGACCTGTCTACAGCCTGCTCCAATGCCTCTCCACCATTGTCTAGCTGAGTGGGGCTGCACTTATTTATCCAGTTGCAACCAGTGAATCATCTGCAGTGGCTTCACTTTCTTTTCCCGCACCATTACCTCTAGTGTCCCTCAAGGATCTGTCCTTGGCTCCTTCCTATTTCTCACCTGAGTGATATCATCTGGAAACACTTAGTTTTCACATGTAGACTAAAGACACCAGCTCTATCTCACCACCTCTCCCAACTCCTCCATTGTTGTTCAATGATCAAACGGCTTATCTGACACCTAGAATAGGATGAGCAAAACTTTCCTCCAATTAAATATTGGGAAGACTAAAGCCATTGTTTTTGGTCCCTGTGACAAACTCTACTACTGACTCCATCCCTCCCCCTGGCAGCTGTCTGAAGCTGAACCAGTCTGTTCACAACCTCGGTGTCATATCTGACCGAGATGCATTTTCGATTACACATCCACTCTCTCACCAATATCTCCTATTTCTACCTCTGCAACAATGCTGGTCTCTCCCTTGCCTAAGCACATCTGCTGCTGAAGCCCTCAATGCCTTTATTATCACCAGGCTCAACTATTCCAAATGCTCTCCTGGTCAGCCTCCCAAACTGTACCTAACAAAGCTGAGTCCATCAAAACGTCTGCTCCCTCTTTATTCCATCTCACACCAAATCCCGTTGACCCATCACCCATGTACTTGCTTGACCTGCATTGGCTATCCCTGCACTGATGACAGTTAAGCAATGCCTCGGTTGTAAAATTAACATCCTTCTTTTCGAATTGTTCCATAGCATCGCCCTCCCCATCTCTATAACTTCCTCCCCAACTCCAGTCTCTCTCCACCCCAACCCAACCCCAGTCTCTCTTAAACACCTGTCATGAAGCTGTTAAATGTATATTATTAGGAAATATTTTTGTTTTACAATAGAGGTTTAGTCTGTGGGTGTGTCTTAGTTGGATTAAAGTCAGCTAGTCTGGGTGCTTTGATATTCCCTGGTTTTGAGATGTAAGAGAGGTAGCCTCTATTTGCATTTATTGAATATAGCATTCAAGAAGGGGGCGAAATCTGGCACCTAGCTAGCAGAGACCAAGCAATGTTTATATTACTAGTAAAATTGGTACTATGAAAGGGGTTTTATTGTTAGAAGAGGCTGGTGATACAATGAGAATTTACATTCAATGAGATGTGCTGGGTATAATCGATAGCAGCTGTGTGTGTGCGGGGCAGAGATAATGTAAGATCAAAGCCTGTAAGCCTACCACTGTGTCTACAAAGGAAGCAAAGTGAAAGGAACCTCATTTTGAATTTGTAAGGTGAAAATGCTTTGCCTGGTGTCTGGTTAAGTCTATGGGCTGCTGTTGCCTTAGTGGAGATTAGTCTAGGAATTTATTAAAAGTTATGATAGTAGTAATTTGTAGCCATGTGTATGTGATTTATGTATTGTAACTTAATAAAAAGTTTCATTTAGTTAAATATAAAACCTCTCGAGAACTGGTGGTCTGATTCATGAATTTAGAGTTGCATATCAAACATACCACTTAAAAATATAGGTTATGACAGTTGTTTAAAGTTTCCCTCTGGGATTTTTAAATAACTCAGCTTTACCAACTGCTGGGTCAATACACCACCTCTTTCTCTCACTTTCCTCTCTAACCTACCTCTATCTTTCTCTCCACATCTTCCTTTCTCTCATTCTTTCTTCCTTTCCCCACCATGTCACCCTTTCACATTCTCCTCTTTGATCCCAACCCTTCTCCCTCCCATGTCAACCTTTCATGCTCTCCTCTTTGATCCCAATCTTTTTCCCTCTGACTATGTCTTCCCTCTCTGCCACTCTTTCTGCTTCCTGTCTCTCCACCTGACCCCAAGATTTCTCTTTAGAGAAAACTGAAGGCACCCAGTACTAGACTGTGCAATCGGACCGACCAGTTTGCAGGCACTTGTTGTAAAAGTGTGCACATCAGAATTTGCCATGGAAGACATTGGCACAAAATGTGGTGACAATGTGACAAAGGGAATTATGGGTTTTAATGTGAAGGTGCATACACTGTGTTTCGGAGATTAAAGCCCTGATTTTAAGCTGAGGGAAAAGGCAAGTGTGGGAGCATCAGGAAGAGATCTCTGGGGTCTGATGCCTGGTTCCCAAGAGCACAGACTCCCACCTGAGCCCAGTATCAATGGATGGTGGGAGAAAGTTGGGTGGGTGCAGTTGGACACCATGGCCAGAGACCTTTGGGAATGGACACCTGTTGTATTGTTGTTGGGTTTGTGGGTAGATTATAATTGGGATCTAGAATCCATGGCCCAGAGGAGCATCCCTGCACCAGAAGGACATCTCTAATTAATGTTTCCAGTTCATGTACCTTGGCCTCTCCTGACCCTGGATCCACCCCACCCACATACTCCAAGTGAGGCCGGCACCATGTGTATGCCTCACCGACTGAGGGTAAAATCAGGTCTTAACACTTTCCGATACAATGCTCCAGGTCAAAATACAGCACGATCAATACAAGGCTTCGTCTAAGAGACAAAACTCTGGAAAGTGCTCTCAGGAATTGCAGCTACTACATCTGGCTCTGACAAGATCACACTCACCTTGCTGCAGGCTGCTCTGCAGGTGGTTTACAATAGCAGTCAGGATAGTGGAAAGGTTCATCACTTGAGAACACTGTGCTAGGGCCAGAGTGAACAGCTCATTCCAGCAGGCTCGCACCAGGCTTGTGTTACAGTCCTGACTGAAAAACGTAACACATTCAAATTAAAACTCTGCTCACTCACATTTCATTAATACCTTTCATTAATATTTTTTCCCTCATAAAACTATCTGGAACACAAATTGTATCATCAGCCACCATCAATGAGTGATCTGCCCCAGGATCTCTCAAAATTTTAATCAGTTTACATATTTTGTTGGAGGAGTAAGGGAACACTTCTCCCTTTGAGACAAAACATCCAGAATCTCTAATAGCCTTCCTTTGACTACAAGGTCTGCTTGGGACCCCTCCTTTCTGTCTCACTCCTTGGCTTTGGAATCTTTTGGGAAATCTGCTATCTTTGCAGTTCCCTCTACCGTGTCTGGCTTCTCCTGGCACTTGCTTCTAACTGAACTGAAAATACTTTTCTATTTTTCTGTCCCTGTGGATCCCTCTCTTTGGACCCTTGTTGCTAGACAATAGCAATTTTTTTTCTACCTTGTGTTTGTTTTAACTTCCCTTCAAGAGAGTCATAAAGCCTCATTAGAATGCAGGCATCTTCTAAAATGAAACTAAAACTCAAGTTCCCCCTTCCTTAATACACCAACACAGAGAAACAAATAAAAATTAAACTTAATTATAACTTACTTAAACTGTCTCTCGTTCCTAACAGGTTAATCTGTGTGAGAACTGAAAATTGTCCAGCCATGTCGAAGAGAAACATGAAAATTACAGCCTAGCTTGTCACTTAGCAAATACTTCTGCATAGACCTCATCACGATCTGTACACTTCTTTCTACATCACCATTCAATGTTCGATGATTTGGTGGTATTAGGGTATATTTGACTCCATTCTTACTCAAACGTTTCAAACATTCCTGATGTAAACTGTGGACCATTATTTGACTCCAAGACCTGTGGCAACCCATAAATTGCAAACCAACTTCTCAACAGTTTAGGCAATTGTACAATTGGGCATAGATTCAAAACTTATCTACTTGCTGTAGCTATTGACCAAAACACAGAATTCTATCCCTTTCACTTCGAAGAAATTGACATGTTCTCAGTACCCATGGTTTTCTTCTGTGTGACTATGGAATGAAAGGAGCTTTGGTTGGATCATTTCTTATTCTGAGACACACCACAACGTTTTAGCAACTCTTCAATGTTTCTATCTACTTTTGGATACCAAAAATAGCTTCTTGCTACTGCTTTCATATAGACCATTCCTGTGTGTTCTTAATGAAGTTCCTCTAACAATCTCTCTAAATTTTGGCAAAATTGTTACTCCTAAACCCTATAGGAGACAGCCTTGATTTGCACTCAGTTCATTTCTACCTGTGAAATATTTCTGCAATTTCTCATCATCGTAATCTTTAGTTCAGCAATTCATAAGTGAGCACTTTACTAAGCACCACATCCTTGAGTTTCTTCACTAATTTCTCTGGCAGACATTGCCATATCATTGTGTATGGAAAGTGATTCATAGGTAACTTAGTATCTAAAAATGACTCAGTATTCATAGAATAGAAACATAGGAAGTTTATGGCACCGAAGGAGGCCACTTGGCCCATTGTGTCTATGCCAGCCGAAAAAACGAGCCACCCTGCCTAATCCCAGTTTCCAGCATTTGGTCCTTAGCCCTGCAGGTTACGGCCTCCTAGTCCCCTAGTCACTGACCTCTCTGCTAAGGTAAATAGATGCTTCCCATCCACTCTATTCAGTCCCCTCATGATCTTATACATCTCAATCAAATCTCCCCTCAGCCTCCTCTATTCCAATCCAATTTTATCCTTGTTCCAATCCAGCTTATCCAATTTTTCCTCATAGCTGCAATTTTCCAGTCCTGGCAACATCCTCATAAATCTCCTCTGTACCCTGTCTTAGTGCAATCACATCCTTTCTGTAATGAGGTGACCAGAACTGTATGTAGTATTCAAGTTGTGGCCTAACCAATGCTTTATATAGTTTCGACATAGCCTCCATGCCCTTATATTCTGTGCCTCTGCTAATAAAAGGAAGGATTGTATATACCTTCTTAACCACCTTATCAACCTGTCCTGGTACCTTTAGAGATCTGTGGACATTTATTCCATGGTCTCTGACTTCTTTTACGCCTCTCAGTATCCTCCCATTTATTGTGTATTCCTTTGTCTTGTTTGATCTCCTCTGATGCATCACCTCACACTTCTCTGGGTTGAATTCCATCTGCTGCTTTTCTGCCCACCTGACCTGTCCATTGGTATCTTCCTGCAGTCTACAGCTACCCTCCTCACTATCAACTACACAGCCAATTTTTGTGTCATCTGCAAACTTCTTGGTCATTCCCCCTACATTTACGTCCAAATCATTAATATATATCACAAAAAGTAGAGGATCTAGTACTGAACCCTGCAGAACCCCAATTAAACCAGCCTTCCAGTACCAAATACATGCATCAACCATTACTCTGTTTCATGTCACTGAGCCAATTTTGTATTGAGCTTGCTACACTCCCCTGGATCCCATGGGTTTTTATTTCTTAACCAGTCTGCCATGTGGGGCCTTGTTAAAATCCAAGTAGATCTCATCGACTGCACTACCCTCATCAATCCTCCTTGTTACTTCCTCAAAAAAAATCAAATTACTCAGACACAACCTTCCCTTAACAAATCTATGCTGACTGTCCTTGATTAATTATTGATTTCAATAATTTGCTCACTGCTGAGGTTAGATTGATTGGCCTATAATTATTTGGTCTATCCCGCACTCCCTTTTAAAACAAAGGTACAACTTTAGCAGACCTCCAATCCTCCAGCACCACACCTGTATCAGTGAGGACTGAAAAATGGTCAGACCTTCTGCTATTTCTTCCCTGGCTTCTTTTAACAGTGTAGGGTACATTTTATCCAGCCCTGGTGACTTATGCACTTTCAAGGATGCTAATCCCCTTAATATTTCCTCTCTCCCTATGTTTATTACACCCAGTTTTTCCACAGTCCTCCTCCTTAACTACTATGTCTGCATAATCCCTCACTTTTGTGAAAACAGACACAAAGTATTTATTAAGAACCATATCTGCATCTTCCATCTTCATACACAGGTTTTCTTTTTAACCTTTTACGGGTCCTACTACTAATGTATTGATAAAACATCTTTGAGTTCACCTTGATTTTACTTTCCAATATTCTTTCATGCCCTCTCTTTGCTTTCCTAATTTCCTTTTTGATTTCACCTCTCCTTTCTATGCTCTTCTTGGCTTTCTGTACTATTGAGTTCTCGGTGTCTGACATAAGCGTTCCTTTTCTGCCTTATCTTGCCCTGTAAACTTCTTAACATCCAGCAGGCTCTAGATTTTGTCATCCCACCCTTCTTCTTTGTGGGAACAGATTTACTCTTAACCCCTTGAATCTCCCTTTTGAATGCCTCCCACTGCTTAGACACTGATTTAAGTAGCTGTTTCCAGTCCACTTTTGCTAAATCACTCTTTGCTCAGTAAAACTGGCTTTACCCAAATTTAGAATTGTAACTCCTGTTCTATCTTTGTCCTTTTCCATAGTTATGTTAAATTATGTTATATATTCATGGGAAATCTTGAAAGAGCATCACATTTGTATGATGTTTCATATTGTACTGCCTTTAATTTCATCATTTGGTCCTCTTTGCTCAAAGACCATTTTGTGCTCTCGTAGCACTTCCTCAATGTCAGAAGTAATCTTACTGATCCATACTGTAAATAACTCAGACCAGTTTAACCATATTTTCTTAAGCCAATTCATTCCCTTTGGGGAGACTTTGTTCCCTCCAGCTGCTAACAATGACAAGTAATGGGATGGATTATCATAATCTACCCTCAAAATAACTTCACCTAACAATGGCATACTGATATTGGAACAACTAGTCTGTTTTACACCAGTTTTGTGTAAGAGAATGTGACTTAGAGATTTCTTGTGCTCTCCATCTGGGATAACAGATACAACTACAGCAGTATCAACGATGCAAGTAGGTTGTGAATCTCCAACTTTCATTTCCACTGTTGACACTGGAATTATATCTTCAGCCCTATTATTCTCATCTTCCATGTGTTATTTTTCTTGCTCTTTGACTGAGTACAACTCTTGATCTTCCTACTCGATAACATCAATTTCTGTTTCCGTATCTATCAAACGTGCATTTGAGGATTTCCAGGCTCTGAACTAACTTTAGGTCTAGTCCTATGTTCCTGCCATAACCTCAACATGGTGCACTGCTGCGGCCTGGAGCTTTACCGCAACCTGGAGTATTCCTGTTTCCTCTACTCCTGCATGCCACCTGAATGTGACTGACTTTCCACAGGCATAGCACCTTGACTAGAAATGGTGGCATTTAAATGGTTGGTGGCTACCATAGTGGCAACTAAATTTCTGACTTTTGAGCTTGTGAACCTGGTTGTCATGGCCTGGAAACTGCTGAAATCTGGCAGACCTAGACTCCCAGCTCAGGAAAAGAACTCCCCTTGCAATATGCAATTATCTCTTTCTGCCATTTCCATGGCTATGGCTTATTGCAATCCCCCCTTCCACATCAAGCTTATTGTCTTTACTCAAAAGCTTGGCCTGGATTTTATTGTTCTTTAGGCCTCCCGCAAAAGTGTCTTTCAGGTCAATTTTTAAGTTTGCGCCATACTTTCAGTGGCGAGTTTCTTTAACTCGAGAATGTAATCTGTAACAGTCTAACTTGGCAACTGCTTCCTTTGATGGAAAGCAACTCTCTGCACAATTTCATTTTTAGTCATGCCGTAATATGAGTGTAGAATCTCAATAATTTCAGCATAGTCCATAGTACTGGGGTTTCTTGGACAACATTGATTAGAAACCACATCAAACACATCTGACCCCATCAGGCTAACTAAAACATTGGCTTTATATTCATCTTCTATTTTATTTGCTTTCAGCCAAATGTGTAACCTTCATTCCTAATTATACTTCTTTGGTAGGGTTGAATTCACACATTGTCCCCCAATATATTTCAGTTCCATTCTTATCATTCAATTACGTACAGTGCTGATTCACGAGTTATACCTGAATATGATGTGTACACATGGAGCAATCTTTCAAACTGCTCAAACTCTCTCAAAATCAACTTTAGAAGTTCCAAAAAGTTTGTCACAATGTTCTTCAGTCCTTAACGTCTCCACTGAAAATGTAAAGCAAAAATCCATCCCATCTTCATTGCCATCTTTTTGTTGTGTATTGTGCTGAGTAAGACTAACACATACGAATTAGAAGCAGGAGTCGGCCACTCGGCCCTACGAGCCTGCTCAACTGCAGGCAGCTGTTATTGAATTTACTTTATTTACACCTCTCCCCAACAAAGAGAGCATTAGAGAGCATTATATCAAAATGTTCAGCTCTTGCAATTTATGACAATCTTTTCATCTCTTGCTATAAAGCATACATAGCAATGATTAGCGGTCTACATTAAATTCACTCCAGAACAACAAAAACAACTTGTATTCATATAACATTTCAACATAAAACATCCCAAGTTGCTTCATGGGAGAATTATAAAACAATATTTGACACTGAGCGAAAGAGATAGCAGGCAGATGACCAAAAGCTTGGGCAAAGAGGTACGCTTTAAAGGAGCAAAGGAGTAAAATGAGACAGAAAGTAGAAAACTCATCTCTCCAATGGAGTTTCCATTTTGCCTCTTTCACTTTGATCACCTTCATTGTTTCCCATTTCCATCCTGGTGTTTGATAAGGGGTTTGCTGAAACTCACTTTCACAGCCACATCTCTTTCCTCATTGACTGGGTCCAGCTTTGACTTACCCCACGTGGATTCCAACTGAAGTCCCATCCTTCACGTTTCAAATCCACCCAGGATTAGAGGTATCTCCCAGCCATACAATGTTCCTCGGACTGCTGTTCTCGTCACACCCTGAGATCCACATTCAGCGTTATGCGCAGCCACAACTTCTCTCCAGCAGCACCAACTCGCCCTATCTCAAAAGCTGTCCTGGTCCCTAGTTTCATTTCAACTTTGTCTCCTTGCTAATACCTTAGCAAGAAACTTTTTTCTCTTCCTTTCAGGTATTAAGGAATGCAAGCTGCAACAGTTTATAGGTACCAATTTCCCTCTGGACCCTTCCTCCCCTTCCCTCTGACCCCAACCCTTCTTCTAATCCCACCTCTTGCCATGTTTTCAGTTATCCCTCCGGCCTTCCCCTCTATGCTGCTGAACAATCTGTCCATAGCAGATGTCATGAGCCAGCGCTATATGACAATATTATAAATTTTAATGATATAATTTTTAAAAACTACACTTTAAAGAAGACTGAATCAAGATGGGCTCTGAGGTCACATGACTTCTCTTGTGGATTTCAACTATATTCTCTTATTACAAGAGGAATGAAAAAGGAGTACCTTTCCAGGCATGAGGAATTTGAGTTAATGGGTGTTCAACAAGTGTAAAGAAGATCCATTGATCTTGATGGTCACCCTTTCAAACACAAAGACATTCCCGATAAGAAACGTTAAAAGTGTGAAAAGCCACCACAGCAGGTGCAAGGAGGATTTCAGACTGTAAGTAAAATCATATTACCTTATTTGGAAGATGACTTGGCATTTGTTACAGGGTCACATGATATAGTGGCCATCTTTACTCCCTGTTAAAAAATATAACAAACTGCTACAAGCGGACAGAACACAGGTCAGAGCTTCATCACACAGAGGGGGACCAACAAGCACAGCCATCAAACTGCTGTAATCAACCAGGCTAAAAAAAGGGCACACTGCAGTCACTTGAAAGAGAAATAAAGGACCTCCTCCGCTGCTCCACCTGGTTCCATCTTCAAGCTTACCTGAGAAAACTGGCTTCCTGCAGACTGACGACAGGCACCATTGCAAGTGCTGAGGCATCTCTGCAATTTCAAAGCCTCCACTTCAGATAACGTAACAACACAACTACGACACAACTGGCCTGCATCAAAACAAAGACTGAGATCCATTCTATTTTTATAAGTATTGTTTTATGTTCATCAGTACATAGTTTTCTGTTCGAGAGAGCTTTCTTCTGTAACCTCCAGGGCAAAGGTGTGGAAAATAAACTAACTTTTCTTTTTCAAAAAACACAAACTGGGTTATTTAAAATTAACTCACTTCGGTAAGGAATACATACCTTACCACATATGTGATAAATGATCACGGGCAATAAGAGGTAACACCACAAAAGACCTTAAGTTAACACCTTACATAGCCTCATACCCAGTCTCGACATTTTCATTGAGAACTGTCATGTGACATTAGCCATCTAAATTTCTCTGTGCCCATCGCTCACTTTCAACCTGTCTTCCTCTGAATTTGCTACACTTCATTCTCTCAGGTCTAACCTTGGGCAGAATCGTCTCAGATTTGCACTAAGTGCGGTAGCGAGCATGAAAAAAATACATTTTAGCTGCCATTGCAGCTGGCGAGTTTGTGCTGAATTGTCCCCTTCTCACTTCATAAATTATGTAGTCATGGAAAACACGCCAGATCACAGGCTGGTTGCCTCCAATTGGCCCCCCACGCCATTGCCTCACCACTTCCTCACACTGGGCCATATTTAAAATGCAGACGGGTACACACTTCTCAGTGCCTCCAACCCAGGACTGCTCCGATGAAGACATGACCCCAAATGTCAGGAAGATTGCAGCCCCACACAATTCAGTGACACATCCCTGGGACGCCATCTGGTCATTGTGGAGGTCTGCCGTGAAATCCTCTACCCCCACTCTGACCACAGGAGGCCCATTAGTCTCACCACTCCAGCTATGGAGGCAGTGGCAGGGGTGGTCAGCGCCAACACTGCACACACGTGGTCGGCCATCCAGTACAGAAAACGGATGAATGATCTCATCCATTCCGATAAGTCAACCATCTCAATCTCAACTTACCCACTCACAAGCCTGTCACTCACTGGCGGCTGAAGGGACATCACCACTCTCTCACACACCCTCACATCTCCATCTGGCCTTATCTACCCTGGAGACTGCCTCCTCATCCCTTCCATGGCTCCACTCAGCTCCTACGCATGCCTGGCATCCTTCTCATTTGGCCTTGCTCGCACTCTCTCCATCTGTCTTTATGCAGGAAAATTACACTCAATCACTGGGAGAGGTACCAGATCAAGGGGGAGTGGAGTGCCAGACATCAAGGTCCTCACTCTGTTCGAGAGTCACGCGTTGAAGCTGGACGGTGAGGATGTTGACCGCTCCTGCGGCAATGGTGAGGTCGGTGGCAAACACCGGGGGATTCAGCACCACATCATCCCTCTCTCAACGCTACCCTGAGTCCACTATTCTGTGTTCAACATGGCTGCCAAGTACTAATAATCTTCACTTTCTCTCCTAGGCACATCTGATATATCACCCTCAGGAAACCTTGAGCCCAACCCCAGCGCTGAGAGCACCTCAGGTGAGGAACCTGAGGGCAGAACCATTGAAGACCCATCACGGCGCTCACCCATACCCTTCACCAGCGCAGCGACACACACCTCGGTGGGACCTAGGTGTAGAGCAGCCTCGGGATCACAATATGGTGAGCACAGCACACAATCTGTTCAACAGCAGGCAGAGGCCAGAACATCCTTGGTCGCTGGCACTCAGGACTGCTGGAGGCAAAGAATCTGCTGAGTCTGAGTCAGATGATAAGCCTCTGGATTCGGTCCTTTATCAGTTGCTGGAGCTGCAAAGACAAACATGGGAACATCAGGAAGGGATGTCTGGTGCACTTTAGATTGCAAGGGAGGATGGCAGCTGCCATGGAGACCTTGGTCCAAGACATCGGTCCTGTGCAGACTGAACTCATCGCTGATGCCATAGTTAGCCTTCAGCAGGGTCAACGCACGAGGGGGTGCAGGGCAGCTCAATCTCAGTCCAGCTTCCTCTTCTCCTCAAGGAGTTAGTCAGGGGCCCTCAGGCACCCATAGGGAGGAGGACCAGCAGCTCAACACCCTGGGACCATTCACCCAGGTGACTCTAGGAACGTCCGGCTGATCCAAATCCCCTCTTCCTGTGACCCCCACAGCTCCAGCCCCACAGGCCGAGGAGGGTGCAGGTGGCCCACAGCAGAACACCCAAAGCAGGCTGGGGCCTCCAGGTCGCAGCCTTTCTAGAGGATATACGCCAAGGTCATCGCAGAGTAATAGTCAGCAGGCTGCCTCCACTTCTGCTGTGGATGTCAGGGGAGCTCCAAAATGGAGCGACAAGTTTAGGAAGGTTAAGAAGATGTAACTCTTTCGAGTACATTCACAGTTCTTGGTTTCCAGGAGTGGGACATGAACCCACAACCCTCTGATTCAAAGGCGAGGGTGCTATGAACTGAGCCACAGCAGTTGCACAGCCTGGGCATGAGTGTTAATCACTTGTACATAATGTTCAGTATTGTAAATAAACTCCCAAGAATGTCTCCCTGCCTATGGCTCCTTGTTCTGATGAGCTGTGTTCTTGTCACTCAGATGTGAAACCTTTCTGCACAAGATAAAGGCAGGTCTCTCGGTCCAGGGCCTCTTCCCTGTGCAGTGCATAACCTTCAGACCAAAGTGATGGTCCAGCTTCACACTAAATGGACACATTACTGATACCTGCACCTCGATGGTGCTCGTCATTGTTGCTAGAATGTCGTGGGCAGGCTTCACAGAGATCCATCATTCTCTGTGTGCTCTCAGCACCTTTGTGGTGGCACTGGCCCCCCATCTCTTCAGCATCTGCGACCGTTGACACTGTGCTCCTGGAGGGTGCTGAAGGCTGACAAATAATCAGGTGCATGTAGAGTTTCATGCTGCGACTCCATGATAGACCCTAATCAGAGTGCAAGCGAGCTGCCCTTAGCCAGACAGGAGTCAGATATTCACAAGGCTATGTGAAGATCTATGGAGTGTCCTGACTGCATGTCGTCATCTTTCTGGAATCTAGAAACTATGAGGGCCTTCGCTGTGTCTCCATGACATGAGACTGAGCACTGAGGGTATGTGCGCTGCCATCAGCCACACAGCAGTCAAACCTTCATAGAGGCAAGGTGAGAATGTCAGGACTGTCCTCACTGCATCTCGTCATCATCCTCCAAGAATCTTGCAGCTATGAGGGCCTCCCGAGTGCACCTGCCTTGTCTGGCCAGTGCGATGGCCTCATCGCCAGCATCCTCGCCTTTGGGGACCTCATCACCGTCAGCCCCTTCAACGTCCTCATCAGAGGAGAGGTGCAGCTCCTCCATCTCCTCTTGAGCCAGTTCCTCCTGCCATTGCAGCAGCAGTTGTATAGTGCGCAGCATGCTACGATGATGCGCGACACCCTCTGGGGACTGTATTTCAGTGCTCCACTGGACCTGTCAAGGCTCTGGAACCTCAATTTCAACATGCTAATTGTTTGCTCCACCAAAGTCCAGGTCATGGGGTGAGCCTCGTTATCCTGTTGCTCTGCTGCAGTCTGAGACCGCCGCACGGTTGTCATCAGCCATGTCCTCTGTGGGTAGCCCTTGTCCCCGAGGAGCCAACCCTGCAGCTTCTGTGGACTCTGGAAGATGTCTAAGATCTGAGACTTGCTAATGATGGAGGAGTCATGGACACTCCCTGCGAATCATGTGCAGACCTGTCGGATGCCTTTGTGGTGGTCGCACAACAGCTGAACATTCAACGAGTGGAAGCCCTTGCAGTTGACCGCTTGTTGCCACGGGGATCTAAGTGCCACATGAGTGCAGTCGATGGCACCCTGCACCTGTGGGAAACCTGAGATATGCACAAATCACAGGGCTCTTGCTTCCTGGCTTTCCTGATCCCAGGAAGTTCTGTGCCTTCGCAAAGATAGTGTCTGTGACCTCCTGGACACGTTTGTGCAAGGACGCTTGCGTCATCCCTCACAGGTCACCTGTGGAGCCCTGGAAGGAGCCACCAGCATAAAAATTGAGCGCCGGAGTCACTTTCATGGCCACTGGCAGTGGATGGCCTCCATGTCCCCATGGCACCAAATCCTTCAGTAGGTGGCATATGTGACTGACCAGTTCCCTAGACATGCGCAGTCTTCAGTGACACTGGTTCTCAGTCATCTGTAGGAATGACAAGCACCATTTATAGACCCTGGGTCTAGCGAAGCACCTACAAACGATGGCTCTCCATGGATCTTCAGCTGTGTGTGCAGCTGACTCTGCCACCCCTTCATCTTGAGGGACGTGCTCCTTTGCCAAGCTAGGCACCTCTGCCGCACCCTTCTTCTTCTCTGCTCCCTTTAAGCCATGAGGCATACTGCTAAATCACCAGGCTCCATGATCCTGAATGTCTCCTCCTGCAGGATCAAAGAGGGAGACTTGTGGGTTAGCATATGTGTCCTAAGGTAAAATCTGAAGGCCTCTTCACGCATGCAGGAGAGTGTTGGTGGTCACTTGGATGGCTAGTGTGTAGTGATGCACTTCATGGCTGTTGGAAACCCCACCTACCTCCGCCCCACTCCACTTGACTGGTTGGTAGCAGTTTTTGGCCACTGGACTGCATGCTGTGCTCTCAATTCAGGCATGATCCAAACCTGCACTGCAAGGCTGTGCTGTTAGCTTGAACCATGAAGGATACTGGCCCAAACCTTAATAAAGACATTCCAAAGTGCTCTGAATGCCTCCACCAGTTACTGTCATAGAAACATAGAAAAAGAGGCAGGGATAGGTCATTCAGCCCTTCGAGCCTGCTCCGCCATTCAATATAATCATGGCTGATCCTCTATCTCAACACCATATGATCACTCTCCCCACACCCTTTTACGCCTTTGGACTCTAGAAATCTATTTCCTTCTTAAATATATTCAGTGACTTAGCCTCCACAGCCATCTGTGGTAAAGAATTCCACAGGTTCACCACCCTCTGCGTGAAGTTTCTACTCATCCAGTCCTAAAGGGCCTACTCCGTGTCCTGGGACAGTGACTCTGTTGTAGACCCCCCAGCCAGAGGAAACATCATGCCTGCTCCAGTCTGTTCAGCCCTGTCAGAATTTTATACGTTTCAATAAGATCCCCTCTCATTCTTCTAAACTCCAGTGAGTACAGGCCTAGTCAACCCAATCTCTCCTCATACGACAGTCCTGCCACCCCGTGAATTGCTGCACTCCCTCTATGGCAGGTATACCCTTTCTTAGGTAAGGAGACCAAAACTACACACAATACTCCAGGTGTGGTCCCACCAAGGCCCTGTACAGCTGCAGTAAGACATCCTTGCTCCTGTATTCAAGTCTTCTCGCAATGAAGGCCAACATGCCATTTGCCTTCTTAACTGCTTGCTGCACCTGCATGCTGGCTCTCAGTGACTGGTGTACAAGGACACCCAGGTCCCTTTGTACATCAAATTTTCCAAATTATCACCATTTAAATAATACTCTGCCATTCCGTTTTTCCTACCAAAGTGGATAACTTCGCACTTATCCACATTATACTGCATCTGCTATGTATTTGCCCACTCACCCAACTTGTCTAAATCACCTTGAAGCCTCTTTACATCCTCCTCACCCCTCACGTTCCCAACAAGTTTCATGTCATCAGCAAACTTGGACAAGATTACATTTGGTTCCCTCATCTAAATCATTGATATATATATTGTGAACAGCTGGGGCTCAAGCACTGATCCCTGCAGTACCCCACTAGTCACCGCCTGCCACTCCGAAAAATACCCATTTACTCCTACTGTCTGTTTCCTGTCTGCTAACCAATTTTCAATCCATGCCAATATATTACCCCAATTCCATGTGCTTTAATTTTGCACACTAACCTTTTATGTGGGACTTTATCAAAAGCTTTCTGAAAATCCAAATATACCACATCCACTGGTTCTTCCTTATCTATTGTGCTAATTATGTCCTCAAAAAACTCCAGTAGGTTTGTCAAACACAATTTACCTTTTATAAATCCATGTTGACTTTGTCTAATCCCACTTATCTTTTCTAAGCATCCTGTTATCACATCCTTTATAATAGACTTTAGCATTTTCCCTACAACTGATGTTAGGCTGACCAGTCTCCGTGTTTTTTCCCCTCCCTCCTTTTTTTAAAATAGTGGGGTTACATTTGCCACCCTCCAATCTGCTGGGATTGTTTCAGAATCTACAGAATTTTGGAAGATGACAACCAACTCATCCACTATTTCCATGTCCACCTCATTTAGTACCCTAGGATGTAGATTATCAGGTCCTGGGGATTTATTGGCTTTCAATCCCAATAATTTCTCCAGCACTTTTTTTTTTAGTAATACTAATTTCCTTCAATTCCTCCTTCTCACTAGACTCTTGGTTCCCTAGCATTTCTGGGAAGTTATTTGTGTTTTCCTCCATGAAGACAGAACTAAAGTAGTTGTTTAATTGCTCTGCCATTCCCTTGTTCTCTGTTATAAATTCTCCCATTTCGGAGTGTAAGGGACCTACATTTGTCTTCACTAGTATTTTCTTTTTACATAATTATAGAAACATCTGCAGTCCACTTTTACGTTCCTTGCAAGTTTACTCTCATACTCTATTTTTCCTCAATCTCTTGGTTCACCTTTGCTGAATTCTAAACCGCTCCCAATCCTCAGGTTTGCTGCTTTTTCTAGTAACTTTATATGACTCCTCTTTGGATCTAATACAATCCTTAATTTATTGTGTTAGCCATAGTTGGGCCGCTTTTCCTGCTATGTTTTTGCAATAGAAAGGAATGTATAGCTGTTGCAATGCACACACTTGTTTGTTTAGTATTAGCCATTGCCTGTCCACTGTCATGCCTTTTAATGAAGTTCCCTATCTTAGCTAACTCATGTCTCATACCTTCGTGGTTTCCTTTGTTTAGATTTAGGGCTCTAGTTTCAGATTGGACTACTTCACTTTCCAGCCGAAGGAAGAATTCTGTCATGTTATGGTCACTGTTCCCTAAAGGACCCTGCACATCAAGATTATTAATTAACCCCGTCTCATTGCACAATACCAAACCTAGGATAGCCTGCTCCCTAGTTGGTTCCTCAACATACTGGTCTAAAAAACGCATCTCATACACACTCCAGGAATTCCTCTGCCACAGTATCATTGCTAATTTGTTTTGCCTAGTCTGTGTGTAGATTAAAGTCACCCATGATTAATGTAGCACCCTTGTTACAAGCATCTCTAATTTCCTGTTTAATACCATCCCCTAACTTAACACTACTGTTTGGAGGCCTGTAGATACTCCCACTAATGTTTTCCTCCCCATGTTGCTTCTTAGATCCACCCAGACTAATTCTTCATCTAGATTTTCTAAGCCAATATCCTTTCTCACTATTGCACTGATTTCATCATTAACTAACACCATGCCACCTCCTTTTCCTTCCTAAGTACTGAGTACCCTTGGATATTCAGTTCCCAGCCTTGATCACCCTGCAGCCATGTCCCTGTAATCGCAATCATATCGTACCTGTTTACATCTGTTGGTGCTGTTAATTTGTCTACCTTATTGTGAATGCTCCATGCATTCAGATACAGTGCCTTTAAACTTGGCTTTTTAACATTTTTATGCATTTTTTAATACTATGGCCCTATTTGCTGCTAGCCCTTGTTTCCTCTGCCTTCCACTTTTGCTTTCTACTTTTCTGACTTTCATTCATATCTTTGTTTCACTCATGTGTCTCCCTGCTCAGGTTCCCATTCCCCTGCCACTCTAGCTTAAACTCTTCCCCACAGTACAAGTGAATACTCGTGCAAGGACATTGGTCCTGGTCCTGCTGGGGTGCAACTCATCCAGCTTGTATAGGTCCCCATCTTCCCCAAAATGTGTCCCAGTGCCTCAGGAATCTAAATCCCTCCCTCCTACACCATCTCTCCAGCCACGCATTCATCTGGTCTACTCTCCCATCCCTGATCTCACTGGCACGTGGCACTGGGAGTAATCCTGACATTACTACCTTTGAGGTCCTGCATTTTAGTTTATTTCCTAGCTCCCTACATCCTGCTTGCAGGACCTCATCCCTCTTTTTATCCGTCATTTGTACTAATATGGACCACAACCTCTGGCTTTTCACCCTCTCCCTTCAGAATGTCCTGCAGCCGCTCAGTGACATCCTTGACCCTAGCACCAGGGAGGCATCATACCATCCTGGAGTCATGTCTGTGGCCACAGAAACGTCTATCTGTTCCCCTGATTATAGCATCCCCTATTACTATTGCTCTCCCATTCTTTTTTTCTCTCCCCCCCTCCCTCACTGTGCAGCTTAGCCACTTGTGGTGCCATGGACTTGGCTCTTGCTGCATTCCCCTGAGAAACCATCTCCCCCAACAGTATCCAGAATAGAAAATCTATTGGAGAGGGAGATGGACCCAGAGGACTCCTGCACTACCTGCCCAGTGCTTTACTTTGTCTGGCAGTCACCCATTCTCTTTCTGCCTGTGCACTCTTTACCTGCGATATGACCACCTCACTATACATGAAGATCTCAGCCTTGCGGATACTCCACAGTGACTCCAGCCACAGCTCCAGCTCCGAAACGTGGATTTCGAGTAGCTGCAGTTGGAGACATTCCCTGCACACATGGTCGTTCTGGGCACCGGAAGTGTCCCCAAGTTCCCACATCACACAGGAGGAGCATTCCACTTGGCCGAGCTTGCCCTTCCGTGACTTACCCTTAAATTACTCCCTTTATCTTACTGCCTCTAGTTTAGGGAATATAAAGGACAGAAGAAATGCTCACCAAGTTTCACTTACCAAGGCCATTGCTCTTCTGAGGAAAGGTAGAAAATAAAAAATCCCTCCTTCCCTCTTCAGGGAACTCCCACTCTCACCAAACTCCAACTGAAGCACTCTAGTGCAGCCCAAAGCAGCACTCCAGTGGCTTGCTTTTATGCTGTCTGAATCTAGCTTCTGAAAACCTGTTTAAGCCAGTTAACTAATTAACGAGCTGCAGCTGCAAGCAGAGCCTATATAACCCTTGTTTTCTGACCAGACTGTCTGTCCCTCATCTGCGGCCAGATGTCCTTAGAGAGGGAGCATGCATTGTCCGCCGGTATGATTGAGGCCTTCTGTGACCGGAGGCCACTGTGGGGTCTGGGATACATTACTGACCCCGAAAATAACATTTTGGTTTGATCTTTGTAAGTTTCCTTTGTGTTCTTTTTTGTTTGGTGCAGTTTCCCTTTAAGGGGCTGCCCCTTTTATTTGCTCATGTGATCTTCTGTTAATTTGTTCCCCTTTTTCTACTGGTTTAATCAAAAAGAGCATATAACCCTTGTTTTAAAGCTGGACTCAAATTCACTGTCTCCCAAGCCAAACAGCTACTTTCAGTGAGTTGCAAAATTAAATAAAAATTAGGCTTTAGATGGAAATTAACCCTTAAAAGACCCTCATTCACCAAACTCCAACTTAACCACTCTAATGCAGCCCAAAGCAGCATTCCAGTGCAGCCATGGCCACCTTTCGCAAGGAGATTCTACAACTTGCCCAGTCGGCCAATTGTTCTGCAGACCTCCAAAATGCACATTAATTTGCAGTCTGCATCCGAGGGGTGAAAAGTTCTGGAGCATTTTGTGGCACTTTCATGCTTTTGTGTTCCTTGAGTGAGCAGAAAAGTTTCAGAGGCTGACTCCAAGCATGTCAATGGAGCTGCAGCTGAATGGTCTCAGCTGCGGAAGAATGCTCACTTTTGACAAAGACATTGACACATTGGTGGAGTGGGCAGAGAGATGGCAGATGTACTTCAATGTGGAGAAATGTGAGGTGATACACTTTGGTACAAAGAACATGGAGAGACAGTATAAAATAAAGAGTACTATTTTAAAGGGTGTGCAGGAGCAGAGTGACCTGAGCATATATGTACATAAGTCATTAAAGGTGACAGGACAGGTGGAGAGAGCTGTTTTTAAAGCTTCATTAATAGGGGCATAGAGTACAAGAGCAGGGAGGTTATGATGAACTTATATAAGACACTGGTTGGACCTCAGCTGGAGTATTGTGTACAGTTCTGGGCGTCAAACTATAGGAAGGATGTGAACGTATTGGGGAGAGTGCAGAAGAGGTTTATGAGAATGATTCCAGGGATGAGACACGTTAGTTTTGAGGAAAGACTGGAGATGTTGGGACTGTTTTCCTTGGAGAGGAGAAGGCTGAAAGGAGACCTGATAGAAGTTTTCAAAATAATGAGGGGTCTGGACAGAGTAGATAGGGAGAAACTGTTCCCACTCGTAAACGGATTGAGAATCAGAGGGTACAGTTTTAAAGTATTTTTCAAAAGAAGCAAATGCGAGGTGTGAAATAACTTGTTCACACAACGAGTGGTTTGGGTTTGGAATACACTGCCTGGAAGTGTGGTGGAGGTAGGTTCAATTGAGGCATTCAAGAGGACATTGGATGATTATCTAAATAGAAACAATGTGCAGAGTTACGGAGAAAAGGCAGGAAATTGGTACTAAGTTAAAATGCTCAGTGAGCCTGTGTAGACACAATGGGCTGAAAGGCCTCCTTCCACATCGTAACAATGCTGTGATTATGTGATTCCAAGTGAGTGGCTGCTACCCTCACTGCATCCCGCCCACCCCTGGCATGTGCTTTTGAATTCCTTCAGTCTGTGCTGCCTTGCTCCTGCAACCACCCTACCATCCCCCCACCCCAAAGGCCTCACCCACAGTGGAGCCCGGGCCCCGGCACCGCACTGAAAACCAGCTGGGAAACAGCGACTTGCCTGTGCCTCTTCCTTGATGACCTATGGGCGATGCTCACAAGCATTATGCAAGATTGTGTGCATTCACCCCCAAGTTCCACTTGAAATTCAGCTCACCAGGTGTACGCCTTTTATAGGCAGTTGTGAAGCACGCTTTCTGAAGTCACACTGACGTGGGCGGTAAATGTGATGTGGGGGGATGATTCTGGTGAGCAGAGCTTACAATTAGATGCTAAGTATTGAAATTAGGCTCCTGATGCGCAGCGGCGGAAACTCGGTCCACCATGGATGGGTGGAGCGGACGATCACAAACTCATTTCATGACGGCTTAAAACCGATTTTTGACTTTCTGGCCAGATTGTCCACTCATGCCCATCATGATGCCCACCGCCAACTAGACAGGGTGATTCTGTCCCTGACTTTGTCATCAAGCTTGCTGACAAGAGTGGTACTGTAGTTGTCCGGTGTACCAATCTGTACCTTGCAGATGCTGAGCACTAACTCACAGATGCTTCTTCCTACCTTCCGCTGGACCATGAACTCCTGAACAAACATCAAGCCATACTGGAGGTATCTCCTCTGGAGATCTTCCCTCCACTGTTTCCCACCTCATAGTCCGTTAACTCCAATCAGCCCACTTTTACGTCTTTCCCAAAATCCACAAACAGAACTGTACTGGTAGACCCTTTGTTACGGCCTTTTTTTTATTCATTCACAGGATGTGGGCGTCACTGGCTCAGCCAGCATTTATCACCCAATCTAATTGCCCTTGAGAAGGTGGCGGTGAGCTGCCTTCTTGAACCGCTGCAGTCCATGTGGTGTAGGTACACCCACAGTGCTGTTAGGGAGGGAGTTCCAGTATTTTGTTCCAGCGACAGTGAAGGAACGGCGATATATTTCCAAGTCAGGATGGTGAGTGGCTTGGAGGGGATATGTTCCCATGTGTCTTTCAAGGTGGTAGGGGTCATGGGTTTTCAAGGTGCAGTCTAAGGAGTCTTGGTGAGTTCCTGCAGTACATTTTATAGATGGTACACACTGCTGCCACTGTTAGTCGGTGGTGGAGGGAGTGAATGTTTGTGGATGGGGTGCCAATCAAGCGGGCTGCTTTGTCCTGGATGGTATCAAGCTACTTGAGTGTTGTGGGAGCTGCACTCATCCAGGCAAGTAGAGAGTATTCCATCACGCTCCTGACTTGTGCCTTGTAGATGGTGGACAGGCTCTGGGGAGTCAGGAGGTGAGTTACTTGTCACATGATTCCTAACCTCTGACCTCCTTTTGTAGCCACAGTATTTATATGACTAGTCCAGTTCAGTTTCTGTTCAATGGTAACACCCAAGATACTGATATTGGGGAATTTAGTGATGGTAATGCCATGGAACGTCAAGGGGTGATGGTTGGATTCTCTCTGGTTGGTGATGATCATTGCCCGGCACTTGTGTGGCGTAAATGTTAATTGCCACTTGTCAGCCCAAGTCTGGATATTGTGCAGGTCTTGCTGCATTTGGACATAAGACCATAAGACATAGGAGCAGAAATTAGGCCATTCGGCCCATCGAGTCTGCTCCACCATTCAATCATGGCTGATAAGTTTTTCAACCCCATTCTCCCGCCTTCTCCCCGTAACCTTTGATCCCCTTACCAATCAAGAACCTATCTATCTCGGTCTTAAATACACTCAATGACCTGGCCTCCACAGCCTTCTGTGGCAATGAATTCCATAGATTCACCACTCTCTGGCTAAAGAAGTTTCTCCTCTGTTCATCTCTGTTCTAAAAGGTCTTCCCTTTACTCTGAGGCTGTGCCCTTGGGTCCTAGTCTCTCCTACTAATGGAAACATCTTCCCCACGTCCACTCTATCCAGGCCTTTCAGTATTCTGTAAGTTTCAATCAGATCCCCCCTCATCCTTCTAAACTCCATTGGGTATAGACCCAGAGTCCTCAAAAGATCCTCATATGTTAAGCCTTTCATTCCTGGGATCGTTCTCGTGAACCTCCTCTGGACCCTCTCCAGGGCCAGAACATCCTTCCTGAAGTATGGGGCCCATAATTGCTCACAATATTCTAAATTGCCTTATAAAGCCTCAGCAGCACATCCCTTTTATATTCTAGTCCTCTCGAAATAAATGCCAACATTGCATTTGCCTTCCTAACTACTGACTCAACCTGCAAGTTAACCTTAAGAGAATCCTGGACTTGAACTCCCAAGTCCTTTTGCACTCCAGATTTCTGGTGTGGACTGCTTCAGTATCTGAGGAGTCGCGAATGGTGCTGAACATTGTGCAATCATCAGCGAGCATCCCCACTTCTGACCTCATGATGGAAGGAAGGTCATTGATGAAGCAGCTGAAGATGGTTGGACCTAGGACACTACCCTGGGGAACTCCTGCAGTGATAATCTGGAGCTGAGATGATTGATCTCCAACAATCACAACCTTCTTCCTTTGTGCTAGGTATGACTCCGAGTGAAGAGTTTTCCCCCTGATTTACATTGACTCCAGTTTTGCTGGGGCTCCTTGATGCCACACTCGGTCAAATGCTACCTTGATATGAAGGACAGTCACTCTCACCTCACCTCTGAGTTCAGCTCTTTTGTCCATATTTGAACCAAGGCTGTAATGAAGTCAGGAGCTGAATGCCCTGGCGGAAACCAAACTGAATGTCAGTGAGGCTATTGCAAAGCAAGTGCTGCTTGATAGCACTGTTGATGACCCCTTTCCATCACTTTACTGATGATGGAAAGTAGACTGATGGGCAGTAACTGGCCAGGTGTGATTTGTCCTGTTTTTTGTGTATAGGACATACCTGGGCAATTTTCCACATAGCTGGGCATATGCCAGTGTTGTACTGGAACAGCTTAGCGAGAACTGTGGCAAGTCATGGAGCACAAGTCTTCAGTACTATTGCTGGAATATTGTCAGGGCCCATAGCCTTAGCAGTATCCTGTGCCTTCAGCATTTCTTGATATCACATGGAGTGCATTGAATTGGCTGAAGACTGGCATCTGTGATGCTAGGGGCCTCCAAGAGGAGGCCTAGACGAATCATCCACTTGGCACTTCTGGTTGAAGGTTGTTGCGAATACTTCAAACTTAACTTTTGCAATGATGTGCTGGGCTCCCCGATATTTGTGGAGCCTCCTCCTCCAGTGAGTTGTTTAATTGTCCATCACACATTCACAACTGGATGTGGCAGGATTGCAGCATAGATCAGATCTGTTGGTTGTGGAATTGCTTAGCTCTGTCTATCACCTGCTGCTTATGCTGTTTGGCATATAAGTAATCCTGTGTTGTAGCTTCACCAGGTTGATATCTCATTTTAAGTATGCCTGGTGCTGCTCCTGGCATGCACTCCTTAATCTTCATTGAACCAGGGTTTATTCCCTGGCTTGATGGCAATGGTAGAGTTGGGGATATGCTGGTCCATGAGGTTACAGATTTTAAAAAAAATTTATTTGCGGGATGTGGCATCACTGGCTAGGCCAGCATTTATTGCCCATCCCTAATTGCCCTTGAGAAGGTGGCTGTGCGCTGCCTTCTTGAACCGTTACAGTCACATTGTGGTTGAGTGCAATTCTGCAGCTGCTGATGGCCCACAGCATCTGCCCAGTCTTGAGTTGCTAGATCTGTTCAAAATCTATCCCGCTTAGTACAGTGGTAGTGCCACACAACACTGCCGCACTGAACTTATTTCTTCCTACCTTGACTCTCTTTCTTCTCCCCTTCTCCAGTCACCTCCCACCTACATTTGTGATTCTTCTGACACCCTATGTCATTTCAACAATTTCCAGTTTCTTCGCTTGAACCGCGTCTTCTTCACTGCGGATGTCCAATCTCTCTATGCCCCCATCCCCACCCAGGAGGGCCTGAGGGTTCTCCGCTTTTTCGTCGAATAGTCCCCCATCCACCACCACCCTTCTCCGCCTGGCTGAACTTGTTCTCTCAATGAATAATTTTTCTGTTAACCTGTCTCACTTCCTCCAAATAAAAGGTGTTATAGGTACCCACATGGGCCCTAGTTATCCCTGACTTTTTGTTCCAGTCCTACTCAGGGCCCCCCCTCCAGCTCTTTTCCCTGCAAATCAATGACTGTATCAGTGCCAATTCCTGCTCTTAACCAAAACTGGAAAAATCCATTAATTTTGCTTCCAATTTCCAACCTTCTCTCCCCTTCACATGGTCCATCTCCGACACTTCCATTCCCTTCCTCGACTTCTTTGGGGATAGGCTGTCTACTAATGTTCATTACATGCCCACTGACGCCCACAGCTACCTCAATTACACTTCCTCACATCCTTCCTTCTGCCAGGACTCTATTCCATTCTCCCAGTTTCTCTGTCTCCGTCACTTCTGTTCTGATGATGCTACCTTTCATAATGCTGCATCTAACATGTCTCCTTTTTTCCTTTACCCACACTTCTGCCCTCACCCTTTCCCCTCCCTCCCAGAACCACGATAGGGTTTCAGTTGTCCTCACTTTCCATCCCACTAGCTTCCACAATCAAAGGATCATCCTCAGCTACTTCCACCATCTTCAACGTTATGCCACCACCAAACAGATCTTCCCCTCCCCTCCACTATCTAAATTCTGCAAGGACCATTTCCTCTGCAACAGCCTGGTCCACACCTCTATCACCACCACCACCTACGGTACCTCCCCATGCAATCGCAGGAGGTGTAACACATGCCCTTATACCTCCTCACACCCCATGGTCCAATGCCCCAAACACTTCTTCCAGGTGAAGCAGCAATTTACTTATGTTTCTTTCAGTTTAGTCTATTGTATTCACTGCTCACAATGTGGTCTCCTTTACATTGGGGTGCCCAAATGGAGACTGTAACCATTTTGCAGAACACCTCCATTCAGTCTGCAAGCATGACCTCGACCTCCTGGTCACTTGCCATTTAAATTCACCACCTTGCTCTTGCACTCATATTTCTGTCCTCGGCCTCCTGCAATGTTCCAAGGAAGCCCAACACGAGCTGGAGAAACAGTACCTCATCTTCCGATTAGGCACTTTACAGCCTTCTGGATTCAGCATTGGAGTTCAACAACTTCAGACCATGAACTCTGGCCTCCATTTTGATTCTTATTTTTTGCGAAGTACCAGTCTGTATCCTGTTTTCATGGTTGTGCTTTCACATATAGCTGACCTTTATTCTGCCACTAACGCAGTCTGGATCACTGCTTTGATTCCTCGTTACAGCTATTACCATCCCTTTGCCTTTTGTTCCATGACATCTTTGTCAGTTAATCTCTCCCACCCTCTAACTTATCACTGACTTTCCTTTTTGTTCTCCATTTCAAACCCCCACCGCCTTTATCAACAGCATAAAACCGAACATATTTCTCCCTCCCTTCGGTACCAAAAAAGAGTCATGTTGAGCTCGAAACTCTATTTCTCTCTCCACAGATGTTGCCAGAGTTTTTCTAGCGCTTTCTCATATTCATTTTAGAAAGCAAAGAGGTTTAGAGATGGAATTCCAGAGCTTATGGCCCAGGCAGCTGAAGGCACAGCCACCAATGTTTTTTTTCCTCGGCATGTGGGCTTTGCTGGCTAGGCCAGAATTTGTTGTTCACCCCTAATTGCCCTTGAGAAGATGGTGGTGAGCTGCCTTCTTGAACCGTTGCAGTCCATATGCTGTAGGTATACCCACATTGCTGTTCAGGAGGGAGTTCCAGGATTTTGACCCAGCAGCAGTGAAGTAGCGGCGATATAGTTCCAACTCAGGATGGATGGTGAGTGACTTGGAGGGGAACTTGCAGGTGGTGGTGTTCCCATGTGTCTGCAGCCCTTGCTCCTCTGGGTGGTGGGGGTCGTGGGTTTGGAAGGTGCTGTTTAAGGAGCCTTGGTGAGTTGTTGCAGTGTATCTTGTAGATGGTACACATGGTGCCACTGAGCATCAGTGGTGCTCTCCCAGTGAATGTTTAATTTGATGGATGGGATGCCAACCAAATGGGCTGGTTTGTCTTGGATGGTATTAATCTTCTTGACTATTGTTGGAGCTTGAATGTTGTCCAGGTCTTGCTGCATATGGACACAAACTACTTCACTTTCTGAGGGTGGTACTGAATATTGTGCAAGCATCAGTGAACATCCCCATTTCTGAACTGATAATGGAGGAAGCAGCTGAAGGTGGTTAGGACTAGGATACTACCCTGAGGAACTCCTATAGTGATGTCCCAGGACTGCAATGATTGACCTCTAACAACCACAAACCTGTTGTGCTAGGTATTACTCCAAGCAGTGGAGAGTTTCCCCCTGATTCCCATTGACTTCAGTTTTGCTAGGGCTCCTTGATGCCACACATGGTCAAATGCTACCTTGATGTCAAGGGCAGTTATTCTCTCCTGCCCTCTTTAGGTCAGCTCTTTTGTCCATGCTTGGACCAAGGCTATAAGGAGGTCAGGAGCTGAGCTGCTCTGGATGAACCAAAACTAAGCATCAGTGAACTGCTGAGTAAGTTCTGCTTGATAGCACTGTCAATGACCTATTCCATCGTTTTGCTGAAATTGCCAAAAAAAGAGAGACCTTTTTGGCGAAGCTTTTTGTCTTGCATTCATCAGGACAATTTGCAAGAAATACCAATGTCAGGGAAACAACACATTTACACTGTATGAGAAGGAAGTGCTGATTGGTTGGCAAGTGGACTGTGATTGGTAGAGGCATTGCCATGGAAAATGCACCAGTTGATGGTGACTGAGTTAACTGCCAAGCATTGTTTGAAATTTAAACCAGGCAGCTTGACTGATTGGTCAAGACATTGCCTTGGGGGATGAATCAGTTAATGGCTGCCACTGATTTTGTTTAGCTGAAACAGGCACAATGTGTGTACATGTTCTTTTTGTCTGCAAAGAACAGGGCCCAGTGTATTAATATATGTAGCTTTCAGTACACATAAATACACCAACTGCGTGCCCGACTGACAATTTTAAATTGGTTGTCAGCATAATTCCTAGCATGCTGAGGATTATTTCACAAATGTTGTCTAATTGCAGAATCACATCTCATGTTGGACACTGTGTTTTGAGTTTTGCAAGCACAGGCTGGTTGGGTATTGTCCGTACCTTGCTCGTTGCTAACAGAAGGGACCTGCTGTTTGATACGATCTGTCAGCCTTTGGGATGTATGGCCAACACACTCAGCATCACATTGGCACTGAAATTCACACACCACATTACATATTTGTGTGATAGGCAGAATGTCTTTTTGGCTTGATGGAAGCATCCTGTTAGTGGCGAATACCACTCCTGTTGCTGTTGCAGAGTGGCAGCTTGAAACAGCGAGCTTCACCTGTTTCCCGTTTCACTGTTTGACTGGTGCATTCTCCATGGCAATGCCTCTACTAATCATAATCCACTTGCCAACCAATCAGTACTTCCTTCTCATATAGTGTAAATAAGTTGTTTCCCTGACATTGGTATTTTCTTGTGAATTGTTCTGATGAGTGCAAGACAAAAAGCTTCAACAAAAAAGCATCTTTTTTCAGCAATACATAAGTTGTGTGCTACCAACTATTTTGCTGATAATCCAGAGAGAGTGCTAATTAGCTGAGTTGGACTTGTCCTGCTTTTTGTGGACAAGGCATACCTGGGCCATTCTCCACATTCCCGGGTTGATGTCAATGTTGTAGCTGCACCAGTACAGATTGGCTAGAGGCGGGGCAAGTTCTGGAGCATGTCTTCAGTACTACTGCTGCAATGTTGTCACAGCCCGTAGCCGTTGCAAAATCCAGCGCAACCATTTCTTGATATCACGTGGAGTGAATTGAATTGAAGACAGGATCTGTGATGCTGGGGACCTCGGAGGAGGCCGAGATGGATCATCTACTTGGCACTTTTGGCTGAAGGGGTTGCGAATGCTTCAGCCTCATCTTTTGCACTGATGTGCTGGGTTCTCCCATCATTGAGGATGGGGATATTTGTGGAGCCTCCTTCTCCAGTGAGTTGTTTAGTTATCCACCACCATTCACAACTGGATGTGGAAGGACTGCAGAGCTTAGATCTGATCTGTTGGTTGTGGGATCGCTTAGCTTTATCACTTACTGCTTACATCGTTTGGCACGCAAGTAGTCTTGTGTCGTAGCTTCACCAAGTTGACACCTCATTTTTAAGTATGCCTGGTGCTGCTCCTGGCATGCCCTCCTGTGCTCTTCATTGAACCAGGGTTGATCCCCTGGCTTGATGATAACCATAGAGTAGGGGATACGCCGGGCCATGAGGTTACAAAATGTGATTGAGTACAATTCTGCTGCTGCTGATGGCCCACAGCACCCAGTCTTGAGTTGCTGGGTCTGTTTGAAATTTATCCCATTTAGCATGGTGGTAGTGCCACACAACACGATGGAGGGTATCCTCAATGTGAAGATGGGACTTTGTCTCCACAAGGATTGTGCACTGATCACTCCTACCAATACTGTCATGGACAGATGCATCTGCAACAGGAAAATTAGTGAGTACAAGGTCAAGTATGTTTTTCCCTCTCTTTGGTTCCCTCACCACCTGCGTCAGACCCAGTCTAGCAGCCATGTCTTTCGGGGCTTGGCCAGCTTGATCAGCATTGGTGCTATCAAGCCATTCTTGGTGATGGTCATTTAAGTCTCCCACCCAGAGTACATTCTGTGCCCTTGTTACCCTCAATGCTTCTTCCAATTGGTGTTCAACATGGAGGAGCACTGATTAATCAGTTAAGGGAGTACAGTAAGTGGTAATCAGCAGGAGCGTGCATTGCCCATATTTGACCTGATGCCATGAGACTTCAATTCCACTCCCCTTTCAGCATTTTGAAGAGACACTCTCATTTCAGCTGTACTTTCTTACAACTTTTTACATGTCAACTTCTTCCAGTTCTGCTGACAGATTATCAATCAGGAATTTTAGGCCAAATTTTAACATTTAAACTGGGTGGACTGGGGTCTGGTCAAATGTTACGGTTTTAAGAATCTCAAATCTGACTTACCCACATCCAGGTTTTACAGAGGTGGAACGTGGAGAGTAACATGCTCCATGGAGACAATTTGGCAATTTAGATATTTTAATAAGGCAGAGAGCCTTAGATTTAACCTGTTTTTCAGGTTTAACCATGGCCAGCCAGCTTTCCATGCATCAAAAAACTTGCCAAAACTTGTTAAATATTGGTGTTATCTAAGAGATCAGTTCATAATGTAAAAGATGTTTTAAAAAGAAATTTATATTGCCACATTTGCCTGAAATAAAGCTTTGGGAAAACAAAGAAATAATCAAATCAAACCAACTCTATTCATGGCTAGGGCAACGGTACCCTCATTGCCATCGCCTGACCACCTTGGTGAAGTCAAATGAGCCATTAACAGTAAAATACTAGAGTCAGTGAGCACTGTACTGCTTATCAGGAGCACTCTAACATCACAGAAAATGAAACATCTTGCCATAACTCTGACCGGGATGATCATTTGCTTGTTTACCTATTTCACTGTTTGACACCCCATTTAAGGGGTTCAACCATTTTCCCCCTCTGATTTCCCAGGCCAAAAGAGTGAAATATCATTTTAAAGTTGTGTTTTTTCAGAATATGTGTTCTGTGTTGTTCTTCAGATTGTTATTATACATAAAGTGCAGGATTAATTAAAGTATTAAAAAATATATGATGGCATTTATCCATTCTCCATGTCCTGTTCATTCTTGTTGTTTTAAAGATTCTCCACCCTCCTATTTCCTCACTTTGTCCATATATAGTTGAAGTTACCCATCAGGTTATATGGTTCTGCAATTAAAAAACAGCACAAAACTAAAGATAACAGACAATTTGGAGGTTTCACAATAATTACTTTTAACTCATTTGAAACATCACTGAAGAAGCAATAAGAATTACCAGAAGTTGAGCAAAATGTTTAAAGGAAGCCAATTTTGGTGCAATAAACCATGGCCCTGCCGGGCACCTTTAACTCAAAGCAGGATCAGGGTCTAAACTGATTGAAATGCAGGTAATTAGAAGTATATAGCTATCTAAATATATAGCTATCTTCCAACTGTTTTTGACAAGGGTAATAGCAGAGAAGTGCAAAAGGCCCAGGAAAGTATGGTGTCATTTACTCCAGAATTTCCTCTTTTTTTCAGCTGTTCAAGGGTCCCTATGACAGTGCAAGTCTAGCTAGGCAATATAGGTCAGTTAGAAATAATTCAATTGATCCCCCAGTTTGTTGTGACCACTGGTTAAAACGTGCTCGTTTAATAATCAAGTTTCGCTTCAGGTTAAAATAAATCCCAAAGGCTTTAAGAATGGACTCAAAGTTTATGGCAGACTCCTGCACAACCTGCCTTAGGAAAACGTCATCTGCTACTAGACCTACTGCATAAAGAAAGGAACGGATTTGAAGCCTTTGCGCTTTTTTGTGAAGGCCTTATGCTGCTCAGTGCTGGAGAAAATGGCATTTCCAATACTCCCACCAATGATCTCTCTGCGGGCCCTCGAGGCAGTCAAATGGGCGGGGTAGGGGCAGGGACTGCTCACCAGGGACGGTCATCGCTACCTCTGCTTAGTGTGCCTCTTCCTTCCATCAGTTTGGTACAAGCTGCTATCAAGTTTTTCTTCACTGTGTGGTTCCTTTAATAACATCGATGTATGTTTTACATCGATGTCTTCACTGCTGCCAACATGTTGTGAGATGGTTCTTCTATCTTGGACTCTCGGTGTGGGACTTGTTAGTGGACAGACTGTAAACATACTCTGGTATCTGCTTAACATTTGTTTATTAGTATTACATCTAAACAGATTACAGAGTAGGCATGTTGCTCCGAGGCATGGTGTACCAAGCTCTCTCAAGAGAGAGCCTAACACATGACTGACTGATGTCAGTGGTACATCATCATCTATGTCACACATTAGCATATCCTATCTGTTAACCCTTTATACTACAAAACAGAAAGTGCTGCAGCAGATCGCAACTGAGCTTGTTGGAAAGGCAGTTCCAAATTTCCGATACCATTTGTATGAAGACATTCTTCCTGACTGCACCCTGAACAACCTCGCTTTAATTTTAAAGGTATTCCCCAAGGTCCTGGACTGTCACACAGAAGAGATAGTCATCTACCCTATTAAATCTTTGAATCATCTCTTTACTCTTATGTTTTTTTCCCCTCTCTCTCTCCAATCATTCTTCCTTTGTCTTTATATTTATTCTCATGTTTCCCGTTTACTCTGAAATTTCCTGTTTATCCTCAAATTTCTTCTGTTTCCTCTCTGTTTATCTATCTTTCTATTTAGCTTCCCTCTGCTCATTTTGTTTTTTCTTTCCTCGTTCAATTCTCCTAAATCCTAGATCTTATTTTGCCTCACTGTCTTGCTGGCGCCTGTCCCCTGTTTCACATTAACTGTCTTCACGCCTTCCTCATCTTGTCATTGCAACAATCTCTTTGAGGGCTCTGTTCCCAATGCTCTTCCATCTGTTCCATGGCATTTTGACCTCAACAACTGCTCACAGTTCATCGAATCTTGCTCCCTTCAAGGTCCCCTATTTTCCTATACCTTTATCTCCTTACTCTATCATTCTTCCCCATCTCCCTGTCAATTACCCCCATTTCCATATCACCCTTCAGCCATCACCCTTCTCTTACCCCCTCATATTCACTGCCAAATATGTGCCCTGAAGTTGCTCGCAGGCTGGCCACCATTTTGGTTTCCCAATCTTCATCAAACACCCTATGGATCAACTCAGATCTTCTTATGCTGACCACTGCTGTGCCCCGTAGCTCAGGGTGTTGACCTTTTAACAAAGTCTTTGAACCATCCTGTTCAGGTTTTAACTCCTGGGGCAGAATTTTCCAATTCTGCTCATTGTAGTCTCATGGTGGGTGGGAGCAGAGAATCAAGTGGGAGCCAAAAAATCAGAAACCCACCAGCGTAAAAATGTAATTCTCCCAATGGTGGATTAATGGCGGGTTGGGTATCCCACTGACAAGTAGCGTGAACGTCATTTGCATTCATTGCCATCTCATGAATGCTCATTAAATTAACTGCTCACCAGAATCACACGCCACCTTCCAATCTTGCGTCAGCAGGAAATCATGTCGGTTTGAATCCCATTTGAAAAAGTGCCGCGCACCAGTCAGAACTCACTTTGCTTGCGACTTCAAGGTGAGTGCAACATGCATAGCCTACCTGCCACAGCGCTACACCAGTCTTGTTGCTATGCCAGTGGAACGCTACATTGCTGGGGGTGTAGAGTTGACTACCACGCAGTCACAAGAACGCCACTGTGCAATGGTACTCAGGGAGGGCTCAACATTCAGACAGAGACCAGTATTGCAACTGGAGGTGTGGGGTGTAGGGGTGATCCGCTACGGGTGGGTGCTACTGTTGCCCTGAAGGACGCAACTGTACAGCAGTACTCAGACAGGGCTGAAGAATCAGCCATTTCAACTGGGAGGTTGGGGAAGGAAGGATAACAAGCAAATGGGGGAGAAAGGGGCAGGAAGGCTTTGCAAGAGGTTGGGGGAGGGGCAACACACAGGGCAAAGGGGCAGGAAGGCCATGCAAGGGGTTGAAGGAGAGGAGGAATGATGGAAGGCAGAGGGGCAGAAAGGCTTTGCAAGAGTCTAGAGGGGGAGAGGGAAGGATCGCAGACAGTGCACACCAAAAGGTGAGAATCTGGAGCCTGACAAGGGTGTGACAAACAAGGGGGTGAATGGGATACCACATGTATGAAAGGGAGGGAATGCACGCAGACTCTGGAATAGGAATTGGGGGTGCATTAGTGCGGCAAAAGAGATATGGCTCGCACAGAGAGGCATAAGGTGGGACGTGTTGGGAAAGGAGACAGCGTGTCGGTGCAGACTCGATGGGCCGAAAGGCCTCTTCTGCACTATGTGATTCTGTGACTAGAATGGAGTATCAAGAATCTGATCATCGACATCGACATAGTCTTCAATTATGAGGGTGAAGAGGAATTCATTGAAAGTCAAAGACTTTGATCTGGGGTTTACAGTCAGGAGTCAGACAGTAGAGACAGTCCTGGGGTTTACAGTCAGGAGTCAGAGGGTAGAGACACTCCTGGGGTTTAAGGTCAGGAGTCAGAGAGGAGAAACACTCTTGGGGTTTACAGTCAGGAGTGAGAGAGTAGAGACACTCCCAGGGCTTACAGTCAGGAGTCAGAAAGTAGAGACACTCCTGGGTCTCACGGTCAGGAGTCAGAGAGTAGAGACACTCCTGGGTCTCACGGTCAGGAGTCAGAGAGTAGAGACACTCCTGGGCCTTAGAGTCAGGAGTCAGAGGGTAGAGTCCATCCGGGGTTTACAGTCAGGGGTAAGAGAGTAAAGACACTCCTGTGGGTTATGGTCAGTAGTCAGAGACTAGAGACCCTCCTGGGGTATACAGTGAGGAGTCAGAGAGTAGAGAGGATCCTTGGGCTTATAGTCTGGAGTCAGAGGGTAGAGACAGTCCTGGAGTTTACAGTCAGGAGCCAGAGAGGAGGTACAATCCTGGAACTTACAGTCAGGAGTCAGAGAGTAGAGACCCTCGTGGGGTTTACAGTCAGGAATCAGAGAGTGGAGAAACTCTGGAGGTTTACAGTCAGGAGGCAGAGAGTAGAGACGGTCCTGCGCTTACAGTCAGGAGTCAGGGAATCTACACACTGCTGGGGCTCACAGACAGGATTCAGAGAGTAGAGACACTCCTGGGGTTTACAGCCATGAGTCAGAGAGTATCGCTAGCCTTGGGGCTTACAATCAGGATTCAGAGGGTAGAGAAACTCTGGGGATTTCCAGTCAGAAGGCAGAGAATAGAGATAGTGCTAGGGTTTACAGATAGGGATAGGGAGTAGAAAGCGTCCTGGAGCTTACAGTCAGGGGTCAGAGGGTACAGACAATTCTGGGGTTTACAGCCAGGAATAAGAGTGTAGAGATACTCCTCGCCTCACAGTCACGGATCAGAGAGTAGAGACAGTCCTGGGGTTTACTGTCAGGAGGCAGAGAGGAGAGACACCTCTGGGGTTTACGGTCAGGGGTCAGAGGGTAGAGTCACTCCTGTGGGTTACAGTCAGTAGTCAGAGACTAGAGATACTCCTGGGGCATACAGGGAGGAGTCAGGGAGTACAGAGGATCCTGGGGCTTACAGTCAGTAGTCAGAGACTAGAGACACTCCTGGGGTTTACAGTCAGGAGTCAGAGAGTAGATATGGTCCTGGCATTTACAGTCAGGTGTCAGAGAGTGGAGACACTCCTGGGGTTTACAGTCAGGAGTCAGAGAGTAAATAGAGTCCTAGGGTTCACAGTCAGGTGTCAGAAAGTAAAAACACACATGGGGCTCAGAGTCAGAGAGTAAACACACTCCTGCGGTTTGCAGTCATGAGTCAGAGATTATCAACAGCCTTACCATCAGGAATCAGAGAGCAGAAAAACTCCGAGGGCTTCCAGTCAGTGGGCAGAGAATAGAGACACTCCTGTGGTTTACAGTTAGGAGTCAGAGAGTAGAGATAGTGCTGGGGTTTACAGTCAGGGACAAGGAGTAGAAAGAGTCCTGGGGTTTATAGTCAGGGGTCAGAGGGTAGAGGCAATTCTGGGGTTTACAGTCAGGAATTAGAGAGTAGAGATACTCCTCGCCTCTCAGTCATGGGTCAGAGAGTAGAGACAGTCCTGGGGTTTGCAGTCAGGAGTCAGAGAATAGAGATAGTGCAGGAATCACAGATCAGAGACAATCCTGGAGTTTACAGTAATGAATCAGGGAGTAGAGGCACTCCTGGGTTTTACAGTCAGGGGTCAGATAATAGAGAAAGTGCTTGTGTTTACAGTAAGGAGTGCGAGAGTGGAGGCACTTCTGTGGTTTACAATGAGGTGTCAGAGATTAGAGACACTCCTGGGGTTTACAGTCAGGAGTCAGACAGTAGAGATGGTCCTGGGGTTTACAGTCAGGAGTCAGACAGTAGAGATGGTCCTGGGGTTTACGGTCAGGAGTCAGACAGTAGAGATGGTCCTGGGGTTTACAGTCAGGGGTCAAAGAGCAGAGACACTCCTGGGAGTTACAGTCAGGGCTCAGAGAGTAGAGACAGTCCTGCGCTGACAGTGAGAAGTCAAGGAATATACACACTGCTGGGGTTCACAGTGAGGCGTCAGACAGTAGAGACACTCCTGGGGTTTACAGTCAGGGCTCAGAGAGTAGAGACAGTCCTGCGCTGACAGTGAAGAGTCAGGGAGTAGACACATTGCTGGGGTTTACAGTTTGGAGTCAGAGAGTAGACACAGTCCTGCGATTTACAGTCAGGAGTGAGAGAGTAGAGACATTCCTGGGGTTTGCAGTCAGGAGTCTGAGAGTTGGGACACTCCTGAGGCTCAGAATCAGGAGTGAGAGAGAGTAGGGACACTCCTGGGGTTTACAGTCATGAGTCAGAGAGTATCGCTAGCCTTGGGGCTTACAATATGGAATCAGAGGGTAGAGAAACTCTGGGGATTTCCAGTCAGAAGGCAGAGAATAGAGATAGTGCTAGGGTTTACAGATAGGGATAAGGAGTAGAAAGCGTCCTGGAGCTTACAGTCAGGGGTCAGAGGGTACAGACAATTCTGGGGTTTACTGCCAGGAATCAGAGTGTAGAGATACTTCTCGCCTCACAGTCAGGGGTCAGAGAGTAGAGACAGTCCTGGGGTTTACAGTCTGTAGTCAGAGATTAGAGACACTCCTGGGGCATATAGTAAGGAGTCAGGGAGTAGAGAGGATCCTTGGGCTTACAGTCAGTTGCCAGAGCCTAAAGATAGTCCTGGGGATTACTGTCAGGTGTCAGGGAGTAGAGACACTCCTGGGGTTTATAGTCAGGAGTCAGAGAGTAAAGACACTCCTGGAACTTACAATCAGGAGTCAGAGGGTAGAGAAGATCCTGGGGTTTACAGTCCAGAGTGAGAGAGTAGAGATGGTCCTGCGCTTACAGTCAGGAGCGAGGGAGTATACACACTGCTGGGGCTCACAGTGAGGAGTCAGAAAGTAGAGAGACTCTTGGGGTTTACAGTCAGGAGTCAAGAGAGTAGAGACACTCCAGGAGTTTATAGCCTGGAGTCAGAGAGTAGAAACACTCCTGGGGTTACAGTCAGGAGAGTGAGAGAGTAGAGACACTCTTGGGGTTTACAGGCTGGAGTCAGAGAGTAAACACAGTCTTGCGATTTACAGTCAGGAGTGAGAGAGTAGAGACACTCCTGGGGTTTGCAATCAGGAGTCAGAGAGTTGGGACACTCCTGGGGTTTACAGTCAGGGGTTAGAGAGCAGTAATACTCTTGGGGGTTACAGTCACGAGTGACAGAGTAGTGACAGTGCTGGGGCTCTGTGGAGCTCACAGTCAATTCTAAGAGAGTTCAGATAGTGCTGAGGCATAGAGGGCCATGCTCAGGACTATTCATGGCACCACATTGCACTCCCGCTCCAGAGAGAGGCAAGGGCTGTGTGCTCCATTGGAGTAATGCATAGCTTGGTGTGTAGGGTGCACAACATTCATGGGCTTTTCTGTCTCTGTGCTAGGCTGCAGGTGGGAGGCATCTGCAGCCTGTAGTTGGGGAAAACATAATAAAGCCAGAGGGGATTGGGTTTTTGAAGTTTTCCTTGGGGGGGTGGGGTTCTCCTTGCTAGGTGACCATGCATGGAGCCTCTAGATGGGGAGGAAAGAGGTCCACATGGGGCATGGGCACATCAGCAATGATGGGCTCAGGGGGAGAGTTGGAATGTCAACCACAACAACAGTGGGCTCCATTATTACTCGGGGAGGCTGGAGAATAACAGAGGGAGCTCGACCTTCACATCGTGAGGTAAATTTCTGGGGCAACGTTCATACGAACAAATGAAATAGGAGCAAAAGTAGGCCATTCAGGTCTTGGGCCTGTTCTACCATTCAATAAAATCATGGCTGATCTGTTTGTGTTTTGGGTTCCACATTCCCAACTACCCCCGATAACCTTTGATTCCCTTGCCTAACAAGAATCTATCCGCCTCCGTCTTAAAAATATTCAATGACTCCGCCTCCACCACCTTCTGAGACAGAGAGTTCCAAAGTCGCACAACCCCCAGAGAAAAAATTTCTCCTCATCTCTGTCCAATAAGGGTGACCCCTAATTTTAAAACAATGCCCCCTAGTTCTGGACTCACCCACAAGAGGAAATGTCCTTTTGACATCCACAGACAGAGAGGGAGCATCGAAGTTGGTCTCAAAGTAATAGCGCAGAGCCACCATCTTGCACTAGTGCAATAATGGTGCAGTTATAAGTTGAAAGTAGAAGCGAATCTGCACGGCAAGAGTCTGAAGCAGTGTGGGAGGAACGTACTGCTGGACTAAGGGGCCTTTTCTGGGGGCCCTCTAGCTTGTTGGTGCCACAAGAGTAAACTGGAGTCTGAGCTGAGAGAGAGGAAGACCTCCTTTTGAAGGTAGCCATTGGAACCCATGCCTCAGCGCTGTAACAGGGAAATATAGGAGTCTATGGCTTAACAGTACAGTCACTACATTTCAACATTAACACACAGGAATGTGAAATTTGGGAATGCAGGCAACAATAAGGAGATACAGGTGCTGCATATATGGCATCCCATCAATGGAGGACTGCCATGTGCTTTCCAGAATTGGCATTCCTAATGGCCAAAAGGCATCCAGTTATTAATCATGAGCAACCTATTGTTAATTAGTATGCCAGATCTGAGATTGGAACACCGAGCTAGATCAGGTCGCACATGTCATTCAAACTTTCTCCAACCTCTGTGGGATTCAGATGTTAAGTCTCAAGGGTGGCATCTTGGTCACCGCGGTGTGTCTGTTAGCACCTCAGATAAATGGCTGTATCAAGGCACAGCTAATGGGGCTGAAACTACTATAGGCCATTACAGCTTCTATTGGCTACAGATTATGAGTTTCACTATGTTCACCCGTTAATCATTAATCTATCGAATCTTTCATTTCAGAGAGAAGGATAAAACAATTATGGATCCAGTGTTCAATGCTACCTTTTTGAGGGCTCTAATTCAATGGAGGAGAAGGAGGAAGAGGCAATGCCGTGCGCAGCTTCAGGAGCAGGCCCCGCCTGAGTTCCAGGGTCAAGGGGAGCCACAGCAAGAACATGAAGGTCATGAGGAGAGACCCAGGCAACGGAGGTGACTTGCCAGACCTAGGGTATACTGAAGAAAACTCTCGTTTTTACAGATGAGTGAGAGACAATGCCACCCACATCTGCATTTGTCCCAAGTTCTGGTAGATCACATCTGCCACATTCTTCATGAAGACCTAACACTCCATGGATTGGGAGGCTATCCCCTGCCAATGGCTTTGAAGGTGGCCGCTGCGCTCAATTTCTTTGCCTGCGGATCGTTCCAGGGATCCACAGGGGACCTGTGTGGCATCTCTCAGTCCACCACACATAGATGCATCAAGGGGGTCACAGATGTCCTCTACAGCAAGACACATCACCATGTGAGGTTTGCTCTCGACGAAGATAGTCAGGCTGCAAGATTCAACACCTTAGCAGCCACCTCAGGCTTCCCAAGAGTGCAGGGTACAATTGGCTGTACCAATGTGGCTTTAAGGGTTCCATGGCAGCAGCCCTTAATGCTTATCAACCGTAAAGGCTATCATTCCATTAATGTTCAACAGATGTGCGATCATCGGAAGCACATAATGCACATTTTTGCCAAGTACCCTGGGAGCTGCTATGACTCACACATCCTCAGTCACTCCCAGGTGCCTCAGATTTTCAAAGAGCCTGAGCATCTACAGGGCTGACTGCTTGGGAATACCCACTGAAATGCTGGCTGCTGACACCACTGCGTTGGCCTCAGAGTGGTTCGGAGGAGAGTAACAATGCAGCTCACATGGTCCCTAATCGAGCAGACCATTGGCATTCTGAAGATGCGTGTCAGATGTCTGGATCGCTCAGGTGACGCACTACAGTACACTCTCAGTGGGGTTTCCCACATCATCGTTGTGTGTTGCGTCCTTCACAACCTGGCACTGCAAAGAGGTGACCTCTTGCCAGAGGATGAGAGCTCCATGGAGGATGAAGATAAGGAGGCCCAGGAACCTGAAGAGGATGATGAGGGTCAGCTTCCACAGGTTGACACCATAGTGGAAGCAAGATGTGGAAGACATGCCCATGCCACTTTAATAGCTACCAGATTCCAGGTGGAGTAAAGTGAAGGCAAGGGGAGATGGCCAGATTTCTCCTGTCCCTGGATGCCATTCCATTTCAATGACTAGGTGTCCAACCTGACATTGAGAGCTAGTTCCATATCCACAGTGGCAACTTCCAGCCCCATGATTCACTAGACCATGATCTCTAAGAAGGTCAGTGGTGCCCCCTATATGCATTCGCTCTGGGAAGTGAGAGTCCACTCAACAGTGAGAATGATGTGAAAACTTACCTCAAGCAGTTGTCACCACATTAATGAGAAACTATAGTGGCCTGTGAGATGAGGACATGGTTGGAATGTCCTCCTCCCGACCACATCTTGTCCTTTGACACTACCACTGAGGAGACACAACTGCCACTAATCCCTCAAGGCTGCTGAGCTGCCCTTACACAATGGTATTTTGTGAGGAAGAAGGGTTACAAGTGCTTTAATCACACACTTCCAATAAAGATTTTAACACACCTCTCTGGCATCACACAAGGGTGCAGAAACTATCTTGGTATGCGTGAGGTTGACATCACATGAATGCGAATCTCACAGAGGGACACTATCACTGAGTGGCAGGGTGGCTAAACCTCGAAATAAGAAAATTCAAATGTACTTAATCCCAACAGTTTCAGTTGACCAAGCCATTCACATGAACATTAAACATTTTTTTTAAAGTGCAATATTTTTAAGTGGGGACCCATAAGCGATATCAATATTTCTTTACTTTCCTAACCCTACTACTACGCCTGGGTGCCCCGACATCCACAGCAGAGGTGGAGGCAGCCTGCTGACTGCTCCGTCCTGATGTCTATGATGACCTTGGCGAACGTTCTCTGATGGCCCGAGGCCTGGAGGACCCCAGCTTGATAAGGGTCATCTGCTCAGGGCAGATGCACTCTACTCAGCCTGAGCAGCTGAAGTGGATGCGGTCACAGGTAGAGGGGAATTGGAGCGGCTAGGCTTCCTTGGAATGTCCTGAGTGGAGCTCCCCGGGATGTCTGGCTGACAGTCATCCTCCCTGTGAACGCCCGAGGGCCCCTCCCTGACTCCATGAGGAGAAGGGGCACTTGGGGGGAGGTCAAGGTGCCTCGTCCCCCTCTCACCTAGACTTTGATGGTGCCCACTATGGAGTCATGTGGCCATGGAGTCCAGGGCCAACCGCAAATCAGGCAAAACCTGCTGGACCAAAGTGTCCATGGTGGTCACCATGGTGACCTCAAGGTGCTCGCATGTCAGCACCACAACATCAGACAGAACGCAGACAGACTCCTCCCATTCTTCACTCTAGTCTGCTAAGTGACCACTGCATCTCTGCCTGATGTTGCATCTCCAGCATCGAATTGGCTGCCGCTTTCAGAGGCTCATCATCTGACTCAGACTGAGCGGGTGGCTGGTCTCCAGTAGCGCTCAGAGTGCCGGAGACCTGGGCTGTCCCTGCCTCAGACTGCTGCGGGATGTGTCAGTGAGGTATTCTCCAGCAGGTGAGCCCTAGCCTAATCTGAAACTATGCCCCACCGAGGTGTGCGTCTCTGTACTGGTGGAGGGTGCTGATGAGCGCAGTGATGGTTCTTCCTCAGCTTCCTCTTACGACATGGTCTAGGAACTGGGACTTATCTTGGCCATCCTTGTGGGCCTCGATCTGCTGGAGCCTATAAGAAAGAGGAGAGAGTGTTAGTTCATGAGCATGCGGATTACAAGATTGCATGTCACTCACTGTGATGGGCAGAATGTGATGAACTGATGGAGATATGATTCATACTAGGTTGCTGAGACATTCCGATCTTCCCTTCCCCAAAGAAGCGTTCCCAGCATTCTCGGCGACATCCTCCTCGAACTCTGTGAGGGCAATTATGTCAGCCATCCCTCCCCTGGTCTGCGATCTTTCCTGCCTGTTGCGAGCCAGCTTGCCCTGGATGAAGACAAAAGAAAGGCATGTGATGAGAAGGGATGAAGCAGAGGCTGGGTGAGATGCATGCCCCGTGTGTGGTGAGCCCTCTCCAGAAAGGGCTGAGGGTACAGTGTGAGAAGCATGATAAATGAGATGGTGGTGATCTGAACGTTTCTGTGAGACATTGGTGATGTGTGTCTCTCGCTAATGGTTGTCTGAGACCCCTGAAGAGAGTAGCCCTTTGAATATGAGTTCCACATCGCGGAACCCGCCCACCACTGCACTTAGTTTCAAAAATGGAAGATTCTGCCCCGATCTCAGATCTTCTCCATGTCCACAGATTTTATAATGTTTGAACAAAAATGTCTACGAAGAAAGCCTCCACCAGACTTCTGAATTGTTCTCATTCTAAGAACACATATGAACATATGAAGCATGAGAAGGCCATTCGGTCCCTCAAACCATTTGATAAGATCATGCCGGATCTAATTCTGGCCTCAACTCCACTTTTCTGTATATTCTCTCTTACTTTTGACTCTCTTGTCAATCAAGGATCTATCTAATTCAGCCTTAAGAATATTCAATGATCCAGCCTCCACTGCTCTCTGGGGAACAGAATTTAACAGACTACTGACCCACTGACAGAAAAAAATTATCATCGCCATCTTAAATGGGAGACTCCTTATTTTTAAACCGTGTCCCTCAGTCCTCATCTCTCCCACAAGGGAAAGCATCCTTTCAGCATTCACCCTGTCATTTCCCCTCAGGATCATATACGTTTCAATAAGATCACCTCTCATTCTTCTAAGCTCCAAAGGATACAGGCCCAGCCTGTCCAAACTTTCTTCGGAAGAAAACTCTTTCATCCCAGGAATCAGCTGAGTGAATCTTCTCTGAACTGCCTGTAATGCTATTATATCCTTTCTCAAGTAAGGAGACTAAATTGTACACAGTACTCCAGATGTGGCCTCACCATGCTCTACACAACTGTAGCAAAACTTACCTACTTTTATATTCCATTCCCCTTGCAATAGACAACAACATTCCATTTGCCTTCCTAATCACTTGCTGCACCTGCATACTAACTTTGTGATTCATGTACCAGGACACCCAGATCCCTCTGTACCTCAGGGTTCTGCAATCCCTCCCCGTTTAAATAGTATAGTGATTTTCTATTCTTCCTGCCAAAGTGGACAAGCTCACATTTTCCCACATTATACTCCATCTGCCAAATTTTTTGTCCACTCACTTAACCTATTTAAATCTCTTTGTAGACTCTTTATGTCCTCTTCACACTTACTTTCCTACCTATCTTTGTATCATCAATAAATTTAGCAACCATATATTCAGTCCCTTCAATCAAGTCATTTATATCGATTGTAAATAGTTTGAGGCCGCAGCACTCCCTGTGGCAATCCACTGGTTACAGTTGCCAACCCGGAAATGACTCATTTATCCCGATGCTCTGCTCCCCGTTGGCTAACCAATCCTTTATCCTTGCTAATATGTTTCCCTCTTCACCATGAGCTCTTATTTTGTGTAGTAACCTTTGATGTGGCACCTTATCAAATGCCTTTTTGGAATCCAAGTACAGTGCATCTACATTATCTACGTTACTTGTTACTTCCTCAAAGAGCTCCAATAAATTAAACATGGTTTTTTTTCACAAAACTATGTTGACTCTGTCTAATTGCATTAAGATTTTCTAAGTGCCCTGCTATAACCTCCTCCATAATAGATCCTAGCATTTTTCCTTTAACAGATGTTAGATCAATTGGTCTGCAGTTGCCTGCTTTCCATCCCCCCACTTTCTTGAATAGAGGAGTTACATTTGTCACTTTCAAATCTGATGGGACCGTTCCAAAATCTATGGAGTTTTGGAAAATTACAAGCAATGCATCTACAATGTCTGCAGCCACTTCTTTTCAGGCTCTAGCTGGCTTTCTCGCATGTTCTAATTTCTCTCTCCTCATTACTTCTTCTGTCACTCTTTGCTAGTTTTTAAATTCTGTCCAATCTTCTAACCTACTACTAAACTTTGCATCATTGTATGCTTTTTTCTTTCAATTTCATACTATCTTTAGCTTCCTTAGTTAGCCACGGAAGGTGTATCCTTTTCCTAGGGGAGAATTTTCTCCTCGTCAGGCGGGATGTGCAGTGGCGGGTGCGCAGCCAATCGGCGCCCTTGATCGGCTGGGCGCCCCCATTTTACATGGGCTGAGCGCTCCCTGTGCAGGCGGGAGGTGTTGTCTGAGTCGGGGAGTGCGTTCTTTCACACATGTGCGTGAAAGAGCGCAGAAATCTCCCTGAGGCACAGAGGTGCCTCAGGGAGATTACTTTCACTTATAAAACATTGAACGAAGGTAAAAAATAAATTTTAAGGACATGTTCCCTCATGTGAAACTGTCACATGAGCTGGGACATGTCCATTAATTTTATTAAAAATTTTTCAAACACTTTAAAAATGTTCATGAAACCTTAATAGGCCTTTGACAGTTCAGCGGGCGCGCAACCGAGTTGGCTGCACACCCGCCGCGCTGAAAATCTAAATGACGCACGGTGACATTGGGACGCACGCCTGATGTCACCGCTCATCATTTTACGCCTCAGTGAGCGGGTCCTACTCCCCCTCGCTGAGCCGCAGATTCTACCCCTAGAGTCTTTGTTTCTCACTGGGATGTATCTTTGCTGATGCTATGAAATATCTCCTTAAATCTCTAACACTGCATGTCCACTTAACCTAATTTCCCAGTTCACTTTAGCCAGCCCTGTCTTCATCCCTTCAGAATTGCCTTTAGAACATAAGAACATAAGAACTAGGAGCAGGAGTAGGCAATTCAGCCCCTCGAGTCTGCCCCGCCATTCATTACGATCATGTTTATTTAAGTTTAAAACACTAGTCTTTGACCCACTCTTCCCTTCCTCAAACTGAATGCAAAATTCAATAATGTTATGATCACTACCTGAGGCTCCTTTACTATGGGGTCATTAATTAATCTTGCCTCATTGCATACTGCCAGGTCTAGAATGGCTTGCTCTCTGCTGGGCTTTAGTACACGCTGATCTAAGAAATTGTCCTGAAAATACTCTGCGAACTCATCTTCCAGGCTACCTTTGCAGAACTGATTTGTCCAATCTACTTGTAGATAAAAATCACAGATTACCTTTCTCATAAGCCCCCATTAAAATCTTGTATACCCTGTCCTACAATTTAGTTACTGTTGGGGAACCTATAAACTAGTCCCGCAATTGACATCTTCCCTTTGTTATTCCTTTACTCTATCCAAACTGATTCTACATCTTGATCTTTAGAGCCAAGGTCATCTCTCACTAGTGTATTAATGTCATCCTTAATTAACAGGGTTAACCCACCTCCTATTCCTAGCTTCCTGTCCTTCAAAATGTCAAGTATCCTTGAATATTCAAGTCCCAGCAATGGTTACCTTGCAGCCACGTCTCCATAATGGCTATCAAATCATACATATTTATTTTGTTTGAGCTGACGATTCATCTGTTTTGTTGTGAATGCTACGGGCATTCAGGTACTGAGCCTTCAGTTCTGCCTTTTAATTATTTTTGCAAACTCTGACTTTATCTGCTGTTGCACTGTTAGGTTTGTATGCTCTGTCCCTCCCTACCACACTCTGATTGTCTTTACCCTTATTGCTACCTTGCTCATAAATTAAAACTTCAGAACGATGAAGCCCTGTCTTTTTCCTTTTATTTACCACATCTTCCCTCATGTGCTCCTTGACCCCACTATTTAGTTTAAAGCCCTCTCTACTGCCCTATCTAGTTATACAACTCACCAAAACACTGGTCCCAGCAGGTTGCAGATGAAGACCTTCTCAATGGGTACAGCAACTACTTTTCACAGTACTGGTGCCAGTGTCCCATGAATCGAAACCCATTTCTCCCACATTAATCTTTGAGCCAGAGTTTATTACCTTTGAGATTCTGCTTTTTAATTTACTCCCTAGCAGCCCATACTCCCTATGCAAAACCTCTTTCTTAGTCTTAACCTATTCAAATTCAGGATCACTTTAAGCTTGTTTTCATGATTTAATCCTTTGATTTTATTTTTCAGGTGAAACATGTTTAACTTTGTGTCCTTCTGTGTAAACAATTCATTATTTTGCTCTTTAGCTATTTTAGGAACTTTGTCAGGGTTATGTCGATGATCAGATTCTTGATATTCCATTCTAGTCCCAGAATCACACAGTGCAGAAGAGGCCCTTCAGCCCACCGAGTCTGCACCGACACGTGAGAAACACCTGACCTACCTACCTAATCCCATTTACCAGCACTTGGCCCATAGCCTTGAATGTTATGACGTGCCAAGTGCTCATCCAGGTACTTTTTAAAGGATGGGAGGCAACCTGCCTCCACCACCCTCCCAGGCAGCGCATTCCAGACCATCACCACCCCCTGGGTAAAAAAGTTTTTCCTCACATTCCCCCTAAACCTCCTGCCCCTCACCTAGAACTTATGCCCCCTCGTGACTGACCCTTCAGCTAAGAGGAACAGCTGCTCCCTATCCACCCTGTCCATGCCCCTCATAATCTTGTACACCTCGATCAGGTCACCCCTCAGTCTTCTCTGCTCCAATGAAAACAAGCCAAGTCTACCAACCTCTCTTCATAACTTAAATGTTTCATCCCAGGCAACATCCTGGTGAATCTTCTCTGCACCCCCTCCAGTGCAATCACATCCTTCCTATAATGTGGTGACCAGAACTGCATACACTACTCCAGCTGTGGCCTCAGTTCACAAATTCTTTTAAAATTCTTTTTGCTTTTTATATCCCCATTCAGCATGAGTTTTTCTAATTCTTTTCTAGCAAGAGCGATTGCTTCATCATTCTGAAGTTTGAATTTACATTCAAAACCATGTATCCTTCTTTGTGTTGCCGTGGTACCAGTATCAGTTGTAGCAGAGCCTTGCTGTTTCAGGGCAGTACTTTCCTTTGTTTCGACATCAGCTTTGAGGACTGCTGCTATCTGCTTTGTCACACTCTGTTCATGCTTTGTCTGCATGTTTAATTCAGATGGCTTTACTGTAGTTTGCAATTTTTTAAGTGCATATCCAAGTGTTTTTTTAAAGCGATGAGGGTTTCTGCCTCCACCACCTTTCAGGCAGCAAGTTCCAGTTGTCCACCTCCTTTTGTGTAAAAACACTTCTCCTGAACTCCCTTCGAATGCATCTAACTAATTACTTTAAATCTATGCCCTCTGGTTACTGATCTCTCTGCTAAGGGCAGTAGGTCCTTCCTACTCACTCTACCTAAGCTCCTCGTAATTTCACATACCACTTAAACTTCTCCTTAGCTGCATCTGTTTCAAAAACAACCACCCAGCTTGGTCAATCTTTACCCATAGGTAAAATTCTCCATTCCTGGAAACATCCTTGTGAATCCCTTGTACCCTGTCTAGTATGATTACATCCTTTCCATAATGTAGTGATCAGAGCTGCAAGCAGTCTTCCAGCTGTAGCCTAACTAGTGTTTTTCAGTTCCAGCATAATATTTCTTCTTTTATGTTCTATGCCTTGGCTAATAATAAAAAGTATCCAGTATGCCTTGTTAACCAACTTATCTACAAGTCCTGCTACCTTCAGGAGTCTGTGGACATGCAATCAGGTCCCTCTGTTCCTCTGCACTTCTCAGTATCGTAACATTTATTGTGCATTCCCTTGCCTTGTTGCACCTCCCAAAATGCATTATCTCACACTTATCTGGATTAAATTCCATTTTCCATTTTACTGCCAACTAAAAAGACCATCTATATTTTCCAGCAGTCTAAAGCATTCTTCCTCACTAACAACCATATGACCAATGTTTGTATCATTTAAAAACTTCTCAATCATGCCCCAAACATTTAAGTCTAAATCATTGATATATACCACAAACAGCAAGGGACCCAGTTTTGAGCCCTGCGATCCCCACTGGGATTAGCCTTCCAGTTACAAAACCGCCATCGACCATTCCCCTTTGCCTCCTGCCACTGAACTATTTTAGAGTCAACTTACCACTTTCTCTTGGATGGCATGAGTTTTTAATTTGGCAAATGCTTTGTTAATATCCATGTTGACCACATCAAGTGCGCTACCTCATCGACCCTCCTTGTCACCTCCTCAAAAAATTCAATCAAGTTAGTCAAGCAAGGCCTTCCCTTAAATAAATCCATGCTGATTGTTGTTGAATAATCTGTGTCTTTCCAAATGACAGTTTACACTGTTCCTCAGGATTTTTCCAACAATTTGCCCACCACTGAAGTTACGTTGACTAGTCAGTAATTACTCAGTCTATCATTTCTTCCCTTTTTAAACAATGATATAATAATAGTAGTCCTCCCAGCCAGGATGTGTGAATTGCAAGACTTACCCTAGAGCCTGGAATGCTGGAATGGATCTGGCCCAGTGCATGGAGAGGAAGAGAAGTCTGGAGGCAGATTCACAGATGTAATGTACATTCAGGTACTCAGGCATTGGGGTGGGCATGGTCAGCTGTTAAATAAACCACACCAACAGGCTGTTATTCATCATAGCCCCTTAATGCCACAACTACAAATCAGTACTGCATTCTAATGTTTAGATAGTTTGACAGTTCTACATTAGTACATTTTATAGGTCATTATTTACAACGTTAGGCCCAATAGGTCTATGCTGATGTTGATGTTCCGCACATGCCTCACATCAATATAATTACCCCAGTTTGGGAGAGAATGAGGCAGGGTTCATGCTGTTTCTACTCTCAGCTTTTACAGGTATATTTTTAAGTCTTTTTTAACACTAGTATAATAGAAACATATTTCAGAAAAGGAGGCTATTCAGCCCGTCGTATCCCTGCTCACTTTTTGAAAGAGCAGTCACATTTATTACTACATCCCTGCTTATTTCTGTAACCCTTAAAGTTCCTAATCCTCAAGTAACTGTTCAATTCCCTGTTAAAACTAGTTACAAAATCAGCTTTTACTGCCTTTTCAGGTAGGCCATTCCAGATCCCTACATCAGTCTGAGTGCAAAATGTTTCCTCGGCTCCTATCCAGATCTTTTGCCATGGTTTGAAAACTATTGACTCTGGTTACTAACTCACTTGCCAGAGGGAACAGCCTTTACGTATTACATTATAATTTCTGTTCACTTTGAAAACCTCTATTAAGTCACCTCTTAATCCTAAAATAAAAGCAAAAAACTGCGGCTGCTGGAAATCCAAAACAAAAACAAAAATAAAAATACCTGGAAAAACTCAGCAGGTCTGACAGCATCTGCGGAGAGGAACACAGTTAACGTTTCGAGTCCGTATGACTCTTCAACAGAACTAAGGAAAAATAGAAGAGAGGTGAAATGTAAGCTGGTTTAAGGGGGGGTGGGACAAGTAGATCTGGATAGAGGGCCAGTGATAGGTGGAGATTGCCGCAAAAGGTGCAACACCTGCGCCTTTACTTCCCCTCTCCTCACCGTCCAAGGGCCCAAACACTCCTTTCAAGTGAAGCAGCATTTCACTTGCACTTCCCTCAATTTAGTCTACTGCATTCACTGCTCCCAATGCAAACCGCATTGGAGAGACCAAACGCAGACTGGGTGACCGCTTTGCGGAACACCTTTGGTCTGTCCGCAAGCATGACCCAGACCTCCGTCGCTTGCCATTTCAACACTCCATCCTGCTCTCATGCCCACATGTCCGTCCTTAGCCTGCTGCAATGTTCCAGTGAAGCTCAACGCAAACTGGAGAGAACAGCACCTCATCTTCCGACTAGGCACTTGACAGTCTTCCGTACAGAATATTGAGTTCAACAGCTTTAGATCATGAACTCTCTCCTCCATCCCCACCCCCTTTCCGATCCCCCTTTTTTCCAATAATTTATATAGATTTTTCTTTTCCCACCTATTTCCATTATTTTTAAATGTATTTCCATCCATTGTTTTATCTCTACCTTTCAGCCTATTTCGATCCCTTCCCCCTACCCCACCCCTACTAGGGCTATCTGTACCTTGCTCGTCCTGCTTTCTACCTTTAATGTCACCTATTAGCACATTTCTTAGCTAATATCACCACCGTCAACACCTCTTTGTCCTTTTATCTATGACATCTTTTGGCAATCTCCACCTATCACTGGCCCTCTATCCACCTCTACTTGTCCCACCCCCCTTAGACCAGCTTATATTTCACCTCTCTTCTATTTTTCCTTAGTTTTGTTGAAGAGTCATACGGACTGGAAACGTTAACTGTGTTCCTCTCCGCAGATGCTGTCAGACCTGCTGAGTTTTTCCAGGTATTTTTATTTTTGTCACTTCTTAATCCTCTCTGTTTCAAGAACAGTCTGAACTGTTCCAGTCATGGGGAGGTGGTGGCATAATGCTATTGTCATTGGGCTGGTGTTCCAGAGAGCTAGAGTAATGCTCTGGGGACCTGGGTTTGAATCCCACCACAGCAGGTGGTGAAATTTGAATTCAATAAAAAATCTGGCATTAAAAGTCTGATGATGACCACGAAACCATTGTCAATTGTCGTAAAAACCCATCTGGTTCACTAGTGTCCTTTAGAGAAGGAAATTTACCATCCTTACCTGGTCTGGCCTACATGTGACTCCAGGCCCACAGCAATATGTCTGACTCTTAAATGCCCTCTGAAGATGGCAATAAATGCTGGCAGCATCCTGTTAAACCACGTTATTAACTAGTCCTGCCAATTTTAAGATTGTTAAAATGCTATCAAAAAGCTCAAACAGAACTGTGATTCTTTCTTGGTGGCTTTAACACTTTCTTGACTGGGACTGCTATTATGGACACTGGGTCAATTGTCAATCAAACTAGGTGTTTGCAACCACTGGTGTGGATTTATGAATTAAAAATAACAAAATTTATGCAGTTGTATATAGGTGGTCTCTGCACATTTTAATTTATACCATGGTTATGTAGAGGTTTTTTAATCACACCTGTTGTGAGGACAGGGTGGAAAAAGCCTCTCAGCAATCACCCTTTTTCACACTTCTCAATGAGATCATCTCTCATTATTCTAAACTCCAGAGAATAAAGAATATTCTGCTCAATCTCTCCTCGTAGGACAACCCTCTCATCCCATAAATCAAACTAAGGAAACTTTGTTACACCTCTTCTGAGGCAAGTATATCTTTCCTTAAATACATAGACTAAAACTATACACAGTATTTCAGGTGTGGTCTTGCCAGAGCATTATACAATTGCAAGACTTCCTCACTCTTTTACTCCAACTCCTTTGCAATAAAGGCTACATACCATTTGCTCTTCCCTTCCTTCCCGCCTTTGTTCATGATGGTCTTTAAAAACTGCCTGACCACTTCCCCCGACTGCCCTGCCAACCGTATTATGGCATGTTAACAAGCTTAAATGACCTTTAACTATTTATTTAGATATGTTGGGCAGGCTGGTGATTTTGGCACAAACCCATCTAGCGTATTAGAGGTGTGAGCTCAGTGGTGGGTGGGAAGGTAGAGGGCTAGCCAATTTTTTGTGCTCCCTCCACCCACTGCCAAAAACAGGCCCAACCCTATATTTCTTTGCAGCCTCCATACATCCTCACACCTTTCCTTCCCATATTATTATTATCAGCAAACTTGGATATACTACACATGGTGCCCTCATCAAAGTCATTAATATAGATTGGATTGGTTATTGGTTACTGGCTTGTGGTTTAAGAGTCTGTATTCATGATCTGGAGACATGGATTTGTATCCCACCATGGCAGCTGGGGAATTTTAATATGGTTAATTAAATAATTCTGGAATAGAATAAAAATCTAGCGATGAATTTTGTGCTGGTGTCTGGGGTCCTGCCGATAGGCCCAAAAGGTTGGGGGGAGGAACCAGCTTCAGGGCCACATCTGGTCAGCGGCAGCCAATTAACTGGCTGCTGCCAGGATGGCTGACCCTATAAAGGACAGATGCTGCCCCAGGTAGCAGTGGCTACTGCTGGGACTGCACCCAGAATAATCACACATGATGGAAGGAGAGTGCCCTCACAACCAGGTGTGCGGGGTCTGGGGCCACTGGGACCAGTCAGGATGGACCTCCAAGGAGGTGGGGATTTGGTGAGTGTAGGTGACGCCATTGCTGTGGTGGCGGCCATTTCCAGCAGGGAAATGCTCCATGGGCTAAAAGATGCCTAAATAGTAGGTACCCATGCCCTGAGCCTCCGGGGAGGCCACCAAGGTTCACCAAGCAGTCCCCTCATACGGCAGAAGGCTCCCTTGTCACTGGTAAAATGCCAGCTGTGGCAAGAAGTCTTAATTGGCCACTTAGGTGCTCAACTGACTTCTGGGTGGGAGGGCTGTCCGCCAACCTCCCCTCCATTAGACAAGGGGCAGGAAAGATATACTTGCCTCAGAAGAAGTGTAACAAAGTTTCCCTAGATTGATTTATGGGGTAAGAGGGTTGTCCTATGCGGAGAGATTGATGCCTTTCTGTGTCATTTTAAGGCCCCTCACCACCTCCCAGACCATTCCCAGAGGGCTGTTAAAATCCACTTTCTAGGCTGGAAATTATCACCCCCGTTCCCCCCCCACCAGCGGTGGGATGGCAGGTGTAAAATTGGGCACCATGACATTGGTGCCCTGCCAACCGCCTAGCTGTCCCTACTGATTTTACTAGCAGTGGAGTAGGTATTGGGCAGCTTGTTCACCCATGGACTTAACAAGACCCTTAAGTGGCCCTTCTCGCAACCACCTGGGGATTTTATCTGCGGTGTCAGAGACCAGTATCAAGTCTCCAGCCCGCCAGGAAAAACCTATTGGACTGGCCAAGTAACGAGGGGTGCTTCCTTTTCAGGCACCCTGTGCCCATTGGAGGCCCCCCTCCCAGGGTAATTCTCCCTCCCTAGGTTTCTTCTCATCCTTGCCCTGACATGGCCTGACGTTCCCAAACACCTACTCTCCTCATCAGGGCCTGCCAGCCTGGTCCCAGCAATGCCCCAGACTTACTTTTAAGTCTGGGCTCCTCTTTGGGGCTGCCTGCAGTTTCAGAGGTGATCACTGCTAATGGTGGCACTGCTGGGACAAGAGAGCTGTCGCCCTCCAATTGGCTGACAGCTCTCGGAGGTGAGACTTCCTCTTGGAAGGCCCGCCTCAAGTAAATGAAAGGCCCGACAGGCGTTAAATGGCTGCATGGTGGGCCAGGCAAGCAAAGGTGAGCTCACGGCCGACTTTTACTTCAGGGGGCGGTGTCAAATTCAGCCTCTAGGTTCAGTACTGCCAACCATGTAACTGCCAGAATGTCGGGAAAATCCATCTGGTTCCAAATGTCACTTAGGGAAGGAAAACTGCTAACTTTACCCGTCTGGTCAAATATGAGCCCAGACACAGCAATATGGTGATAAAAACAAAAAACTACTGCGGATGCTGGAAATCCAAAACAAAAACACAATTACCTGGAAAAACTCAGCAGGTCTGGCGGCATCGGTGGAGAAGAAAAGAGTTGACGTTTCGGGTCCACATGACCCTTCAACAGAACTGAAGTATAGTTAGGAGAGGGGTGAAATATAAGCTGGTTTAAGGTGGGGGGCGGGGGGAGAGAAGCTGAGGGTGGGGTGGTTGTAGGGACAAGCAAGCAGTGATAGGAGCAGATAATCAAAAGATGTCACAGACAAAAGGATCAAAGAGGTGTTGAAGGTGGTGATATTATCTAAGAAAAGTGCTAATTAAGAATGGATGGCAGGACACTCAAGGTACAGCTCTAGTGGGAGTGGGGTGGAAAGACTGACAAGGTATTAGTTGTAGATTTAAAAATAATGGAAATAGGTGGGAAAAGAAAAATCTATATAAATTATTGAAAAAAAAACAAAAAAAAACAAAAGGGAGGGGGAGGAAACGGAAAGGGGATGGGGATGGGGGGAGGGGGAGTTTAAGATCTAAAGTTGTTGAATTCAATATTCAGCCCGGAAGGCTGTACAGTGCCTAGTCGGAAGATGAGGTGCTGTTCCTCCAGTTTGCGTTGGGCTTCACTGGAACAATGCAGCAAGCCAAGGACAGACATGTGGGCAAGAGAGCAGGGTGGAGTGTTAAAATGGCAAGCGACAGGGAGGTTTGGGTCTTTCTTGCGGACAGACCGCAGGGGTTCTGCAAAGCGGTCGCCCAGTTTGCGTTTGGTCTCTCCAATGTAGAGGAGACCGCATTGGGAGCAACGAATGCAGTAGACTAAGTTAGGGGAAATGCAAGTGAAATGCTGCTTCACTTGAAAGGAGTGTTTGGGCCCTTGGACGGTGAGGAGAGAGGAAGTGAAGGGGCAGGTGTTGCATCTTCTGCGTGGGCATGGGGAGGTGCAATAGGTGGGGGTTGAGGAGTAGGGGGTGATGGAGGAGTGGACCAGGGTGTCCCGGAGGGAACGATCCCTACGGGATGCCGCCGGGGGGGTGAAGGGAAGATGTGTTTGGTGGTGGCATCATGCTGGAGTTGGCGGAAATGGCGGAGGATGATCCTTTGAATGCGGAGGCTGGTGGGGTGATAAGTGAGGACAAGGGGGACCCTATCATGTTTCTGGGAGGGAGAAGAAGGCGTGAGGGTGGATGCACGGGAGATGGGCCGGACACGGTTGAGGGCCCTGTCAACGACCATGGGTGGAAAACCTCGGTTTGGAAGAAGGAGGACATGTCAGAGGAACTGTCCAGTAGAGCTGTACCTTGAGTGTCTTGCCATATATTTCACCCCTCTCCTAACTATACTTCAGTTCTGTTGAAGGGTCATGTGGACCCGAAACGTCAACTCTTTTCTTCTCCACCGATGCTGCCAGACCTGCTGAGTTTTTCCAGGTAATTCTGTTTTTGTACAGCAATATGGTTGTCTCTTAGCTGCCCTCTGCAAAGTTCTAGCAAGGCGCAAAAAGCTGAGGCCCAAACAATGAGCTCTCCAGCACTTCACTAGTTGCACCCCGTCAATCTGAAAATGATCTGTTTATTCCTACTCTCTCCTTTTCTGTTCCTCAATGCAGACAAATATATTAACATCCCATGAGCACTAATCTTGTGCAACAATTTCTGTGTGAGACCTTAGTGAATGCCTTCTGAAAATCCAAATATACTCCATTCACTAGTTCCATCTGACCTACCGTTAGTTAGACCTTCAACAAGTACTAATACATTTGTCAAACATGACTTACCTTTCATAAAACCGTGTTAACTCTGCCTGATCATATTGTGATATTCCAATTGCCTTTTTACCGCATCCTTAAGAATAGATTCTAGCATTTTCCCTATTACTGGTGCCAGGCTAGCCAGCCTACAGTTTCCGGTTTTATCTCTCCCTCCTTTCTTGAGCATCAGGGTTACATTTGTTACCTGCCAATCCAAGAGGCCATTCCAGAATCTTGGGAATTCTAGAAGATCAAAACCACTATCTGAAGGCAGATTTGTATATCATCCCTGCCATTTCCTTATTTCTCAATATAATTTCTCCTGTCTCTGCCACTAAAGTACCCACATTTACTTTTGCTAATCTTTTCCTTGTCACATGCTTGTAGATCTTATTTTTTTAAAGTTTCTTGTTAGTTTACTCTCACATTTGATTTTTTTCCCTTTCACTTTCTTTGTCACCCTTTGCTGATTTAAAATCCTTCCAAATCCTCAGGCTTACTACTCTTTTTGACAAAATTGTAAGCTCTTCCAATCCAATACCATCTTTAACTTCTCTCATTAGCCCCGGTTATACCACTTATCCAGTGCAGTGTTTATTTCTCAAGGGAATGTTTATTTTGAGAATTATGAGAATTATGAACCTTTTTAAAATGTATCTCATTGTTTATCCAGGGTCATATATTTTCATCTAATTTCCATATCTACTTTAAACAAATTGCCTCCCGTATATCCATTAGTGGCTTTGTTTAAAATTAAGACCTTTGTTTCAGACTTAACCGCATCACTGTCAAACTTTATCTGAAATTCAATCATGTTAAGATTACTCTGCCTCAGAGGATCCTTTACTAATAAGATTACAAATTAACCCTGACTCACTGGATAATACTTCATGTAAAATAGCCTGTTCTCAGATCAAAAGGTTCCTGCGGAATTGGATACTTAGTCAGGTTCAGTGTCACTGTCTCTTCTGTTACTGGATCTCGAGACTTGTTAGCAAAATTAAAGAGCCAGTGGCTGTGAGATTTTAAAAATGACTAAGAGGCAGAAAGCAGGGAGTTGTGGTGAATGGTTGTTTTTCAGACTGGAGGGAAGTGTGCACTGGTGCTCCCAGGGGTCAGTATTAGGATCATTAACCTTTTTGATATTATTGGGTATGGCTGGATTTGGGTTCACTGGGCATAATTTCAAAGTTTCTGTTTGAGTACAAATCTAACAGTAAATCAGCAGATGAAACTAGAGGTTATAAAAAGAATAAAAGGATAAAACTAAAAGCTCTATACCTCTGTATCTGAATGCATGTAGCATTCCAAACAAATCAGGTGAACTGAGCGCACATATAGAAATAAATAATTATGATTTGATAGCCATTACGAAGACATGGCTGCAGGAGGACATGGATTGGGACCTGGGTATTGAAGGGTATGGAATATTTAGGAAGGACGGGAAGCGAGGAAAAGGTGGAGGGGGTCTCTTTTGTTAATGATGGCATTAGCACAATAGAGAGGGCTGACCTAAGTTCAGGAAACCAGGATATGGAAACGGTTTGGGTAGAGATGAGAAATGGTGAAGGCAAGAGGTCTCTTGTGTGAGTCGTGTACAGGCCCCTAACAGTAACCACATGGTAGGGTGCAGCATAAAGGAAGAACAAATTGGAGCTTGTCAGAAAGGCACGGTGATAATCATGGGAGATTTTAATTTATATATAGGCTGGAAAAGTCAGATGGGCAAAGATAGCCTAGAAGAGGAGTACATTGAATGTTTTTCGGATAGTTTCTTAGAACAGCATGTTCTGGAGCCAGCCAGAGAGCAAGCTATACTAGACCTGGTATTGTGCAGTGAGATAGGAATAATTAATGATCTCATAGTGAAGGTGCCCCTAGGTAGCAGTGACCACAATATGATTGAATTTTACATTCAGTTTGAGGGAGAGAGGAGTGGGTCCGAAACTATGTTTTTAAACATAAATAAGAGCAATTGTGAGGGCATGAAATCTGTGCTGGCTAAAGTGTATTGGCAAATTAGGTTAAGTGATAGGTCAATAGAGATGCAGTGTCTAATATTTAAAGGGATATTTCAGAATGCACAGAATAGATACATTCCAACGAGTAAGAAAAAAGTCCAAGGACACGCCATCCGTGGTTAACTAGAAAGGTTAAAGATAGTATCAAACTTAAAGAAAAAGCACATAATTGTGCAAAGACAGATGGAAGGTCAGAAGATTGGACAGAATATAAGGAACAGCAAAGAATGACTAAAAGACTAATAAGGTGAGAAAAATTAGAGTATGAGAGAAAGCTAGCCAGAAATATAAAAACAAACAGTATGAGTTTTAATAAATATTATAAAAAGAACCGGGTTAACAAAGTGAACATTGGTCCTCTAGAAAGTGAGTATGGAGAATTGATAATAGAAAACAAGGAGGTGGCAGATGAATTGAACAGGTATTTTGCATCAGTTTTCACTATAGAGGATACAAGTAACATCTCAGAAGCAGCTATAAATCAGGAAATGGAAGGGAGGGAGGAACTCAGGAAAATTACAATCTCCAGAGAAGTGGTACTGAGTAAATTGTTGGAGCTTACAAGAGCCCGGATCCTGATGGGCTTCATCCTAGGGTCTTAAAAGAAGTGTCTGGTGAGATAGTTATGCATTGGTTTTAATTTTCCAAAATGCCCTAGATTCGGGGAAGGTCCTATTAGATTGGAAGAAAGCAAATGTAACTCCATTATTCAAAAAGGGAGGGAGACAGAAAACAGGCAACTACAGGCCAGTTAGTTTAGGATCTGTCATAGGGAAAATGTTAGAAGCTTTATTAAAGAAGTTATAGCAGGGCACTTGGATAAGCTCAAGGTCATCAGGCAGTGTCAACATGGTTTTGTGAAAGTGAAATCATGTTTAACCAACTTATTGGAGTTGAGGAAGTAACATGTGGTATGGTTAAAGGGGAACTGGTGGATGTACTGTACTTAGATTTCCAGAAGGCATTTGATAAAATGCCACATCAAAGATTATTGTGGAAATTAAAGAGTCATGGTGTAGGGGGTAACATAATGGCATGGATAGAAGATTGGCTGGCTAATAGGAAGCAGAGAGTAGAGTCTTTTTCAGGTTGGCAAGATGTAACGAGTGGTGTGCCACAGGGATCAGTGCTGGGGCCTCAACTGTTTACAATTTATATAAATGACTTGGATGAAGGGATGGGTGGGATGGTTGTCAAATTTGCTGATGACACAAAGACAGGTAGGAAAGTAAGCTGTGAAGGGGGCATAATGAAGGTACAAAAAGATATAGATAGGTTAAGTGAGTGGGTAAGGATCTGCCAAATGGAGTATTATTTGGGAAAATGTGAAATTGTCCATTTTGGCAGGAAGAATGAAAGATAAGAAAATTATCTAAATGGTGAGAGATTGCAGAGCTCTGAGGTGCAGAGGGATCTGGGTGTCTTAGTGCATGAATCACAAAAGGCTAGTATGCAGGTACAGTAAGTAATTAGGATAGCTAATCGTATGTTATCATTTACTGTGAGGGTAATTGAATACAAAAGTAGGGAGGTTATGCTTCTGTTGTACAGGGCACTAGTGAGACCACATTTGGAGCACTGTGCACAGTATTGGTCACCTTATTTAAGGAAGGATATAAATGCATTGGAAGCAGTTCATAGAAGGTTTACCAGACTAATACCTGGAATGGGCGGGTTATCTTATGAGGAAAGGTTGGACAGGCTAGGATTGTATCCACTGGAGTTTAGAAGAGTAAGAGGCTACTTGATTGGAACAAATAAGATCCTGAAGTGTCTTGACAGGTTGGATGTGAAGAGGATGTTTCCTCTTGTGGGAGAACTTAGAACTAGGGGTCACGGTTTAAAAATAAGGGGTTGCTCATTTAAAACAGAGATGAGTTGAAATCTTTTCACTCAGAGGATCGTGAGTCTTTGTAACTCTCTTCCTGAAAAGGTGGTGGAAGCAGAGTTTTGAATATTTTTAAGGCAGAGGTGGATAGATTCTTGGTAAGCAAGGGGGTGATAGGTTATTGGGGGGAGGTGGGATGCAGATTTCAGGTTATTATCAGATTAGCCATGATCTGATTTAATGGCAGAGCAGGCTTGAGTGGTTGAATGGCCTACTCCTGCTCCTTGTTTGTATGTTTACAGATGACATGAAGTGCAAAAACGTAGTAACCAATGATATAGACAGAATGATAGAATGGGCAGATGATATTTAACACAGAAAGTGTCCACTGATGCATTTTGTAAGAAAGAATGGAGGAGAGGTAATATAAACTAAAAAGTACAATTTAAAGATGGTGCAGGAACAGAGAGAATTCTGGAGGAAGCATGTATAAAAATCTTTGAAAGTGTCAGGACAAGCTGTTAAAATAGGATATTGTATCCTTGGCTTTATTAACTGAGGCACATAATACAAAAGCAAGGAAGTTATGCTAAATCTTTATTAAACATTGATTAGGCCTCAGATGGAGCATTATATTGTATTCAAATACAAAGAGATAGTTACAACAACAACTTAGATTTATATAGTGCTTTTACTAATAACTAACAAACTGTTTCAAGGTACTTCACAGGTGTATTATGAAGCAAATTTTGACACTGGACCACATCAAACAATATTAGAGTAGATGGCCAAAAACCTGGCCAAAGAGTTAGATTTAAAGAAGGTCTTAAAGGAGGAAAGGGAGGTACAGAGGTAGAGAAATAGGCAGAGGGAGGGAATTACAGAGCTCAGGAACTGGTCACCATTGGTGGGACAACTAAAATCAGGGATGTTGAAGAGGATAGAATTAGATGAGTGCAGATATCTTGAAGGGTTGTGAGGCTGGAGGAGATCACAGAGTTAGGGTGGGGCTGTGATGAGAATTTTAAAAGTGGCATTGCTTGACCAGCAGCCAATGTAGCTCAGCTCGCACAGTGGTAATAAATGAATGGGACTTGGCATAAATAGAATACAGGCAGCAGAGTTTTGATGACTTCAACAAACAACAAGGAGAAACGTTCCATAGCAGAGGTGACTGGCAGAAGAACCAAAGGCAACTGAAGGAAACATTTTTGGAGGGAGCCAGATCGCAGGAGCTATAGGCCAGTTAGTCTAACATCTGTTATTGGAAAAATGCTGGAATCTATTATTAAGGAAATAGTAGCAGGACATTTAGAAAATCATAATACAATTGAATCAGCATGCTTTTATGAAAAGAAAATCATGTTTGGCAAACTTATTAGAGTTCTTTGAGAGTGTAACAAGCAAGGTGGATAAAGGGAACTCCTTTCTTGAGTGGCATTACATTCACGGTTTTCCAATCCACTGGGACCTTTCCAGAATCTAGGGGATTTTGGAAGATTACAACCAATGCATCAATTATCTCTAAAGGGTTCTTTCAAGATCAGGTCTTGGCCATCAGGTCCAGGGAACTTGTCAGCCTTTCATCCCAATAGTTTTCCCAGTAGTTTTTCTTTAATGATAATAATCGTTTTAAGCTTCTGCCTCCCTTTTCCCACTGATTTTTCACTACGAAGATGATTTTTGTGTCTTCTACTATGCTCAGGGCTGGAGTGGACCATGCAGTAGGAGGGGGAGGATCCAGTTGCTGTGGTCCATGTAGGTACCAATGACATGGTTGAACTAGGAAAGAAGTTCGGCATAGAGGCTATGAAGAGCTAGGACCTCAAAGGTTATAATCTCTGGTTATTATCTGAGCCGTGTGCAAATTGGCACAGGGTACATAAAATTAGATAGATGAATACGTGGCTCAAAGACTGGTGTGGGAGAAGTGGGTTCCAGTTTGTAGGGCACTGGCATCAGTGCTGGGGAAAGTGGGGGCTGTACCATTGGGATGGTCTACATCTGAACCGTGCTGGGGCTGGTGTTTTTGCGAACCGCAAAATTAGGGAAGTAGAGAGGATTTACACTAAATAGTGGGGGCAAGGGGACAAATGTGGCAAGATGTGTTATATCAAAGAGTGAAGGCAAAGTAAGAGAGGAAAGTGGTAATATGGGCAGGAAGGGACAGAGAGAAAAAAACCTAAGAATGCACAAAGAATAAAGGTTATATGTCACAAAGATAACAAAAAGACTAAAGGCTCTGTATCTGAAAGCATGTAGCATTCATAACAAAGTAAGCAAATTGATAGCACACATTGAAGCAAATAAATATGATTACATAGTCATTGCGGAGACATGGCTGCAGGTTGACAAGGATTGGGTCCTGAATACTGAGGGGTATACAACATTCACAAAGAATAGGAAGCTAGGTAAAGGTGGAGGGGTAGCACTGTTAAGCAAAGATGACATTGGTGCAATAGTTAGAGATAACCTTGGATCAGGGAATCAGGATGTAAAATCAGGTTGGGTGGAGATGAGGAATAATAGGGGAAAGAAGTCACTAATGGGAGTGGTCTATATAACAGTAATCACAATGTAGGACAAGGAGAAATATTGGGTGCTTGTGATAAAGGGAAGGCAATAGTGATGGGTGACTTTAATCTACATATAAACTGGAAAAATCAGATTGCAGTAGTAGCCTGGATGAGTTCACAGAATGCACGCTCTGGAGCCAACCAGACAGCAGGTTATATTATAAAAGCAAAAGGTTATATTAGACTTGGTATTGTGTAATGTGACAGGATTAATTAATGGCCTCAGAGTGAAGGCACCCCAAAATAGCAGCAACCATAGTATGATTGAATTTTACATCCAGTTTGAAAGGGAGAAAAGTGGGTCTAAGACTACTATTTTAAACTTAAACAAGGGAAACTATGTGGGCATGAAAGCTGAGCTAGCTGAAGTGAATTGGGATACCAGGCTAGGGGATAGATCAATAGAGAGAGCAATGGCAGACATTTAAGGGGATATTTCAGAATACACAGAATAAGTATATTCCAAATATAAGAAAAATTCAAAAGAGTGGACTCATTATCCGTGGTTAACTAAAGAAGTTAGGGAAAGCATCAAACTTAAGGAAAAAGCATGTAAGTGCGCAAAGATGAGTGGCAGTCAGATGAGTGGTCAGAATATAAAGAACAGCAGAGAACGACTAAAAGGTTAATAAGAGAATAAGTTAGAATATGAGAGGAAACTAGCTAGAAATGTAAAAATGGATAGTAAGAGTTTCTACAGGTATTTAAACAGGAAAAAAGTAGATAAAGTGAATGTTGGTCCTCTAGAGAGTGAGAATGGGGAGTTAAGAGTAGATAATAAGAAAATGGCTGATGAAATGAACAAATATTTTACTTCTGTCTTCATTAAAGAGGATACAAAAAACATTCCAGTAATAGCTGTAAATCAGGAGGTGGCAGGGAGAGAGGAGCTGGGTGAAATTACAATCACTAGGGAAGCAGTACTGAGCAAACTGATTGAGTTGTGGGCTGACAAGTCTCTAGGCCCCGATGGACTTCATCCTAGGGTCTTAAAAGGGGTGGCTAATGAAGTAATAGATGCGTCGGTGTTAATTTTCCAAAATTCACTAGATTCTGGAGAGATTCCATCAGACTGGAAAGTAGCAAATATTCAAGAAGGGAGGGAGGCAGAAAACAGGAAACTATAGGCCAGTTAGCTTGATGTCTGTTATGGGGAAGGTGTTAGAATCAATCATTAAAGAGATTATAGCTGGACACTTAGATAAGCTCAAGGTAATCGGGAAGAGTCAGCATGGTTTTATGAAAGGAAAATCATGTTTAACCAACTTATTGGAGTTCTTTGAAGAGGTCACATGTGTGGTTGATATAGGGGAGACTGTAGATGTACTGTACTTGGATTTCCTGAAAACGTTTGATAAGGTTCCACACCAAAGGTTATTGCGGAAAATAAAAGCTCATAATATAGGGGGTAACATATTAGCCTGGACAGAAGATTGGCTGGCTAGAAGAAAAGAGAGTATGCATAAATGGGTCTTTGTCTGATTGGCAGGATGTGATGAGTGGAGTCCTGCAGGGGTTTAGCTGGGGCCTCAACTTTTTACAATTTACATCAATGACTTAGATGAGGGGAGCGAAAGCATGATAGCTAAATTTGCAGGCGACACAAAGATAGGTGGGAAAGTATGTTGTGAAGAAGACATAAGCAGTTTGCAGACAGATATAGATAAGTTTAGTGGTGAGCAAAAATCTGGCAGGAGTATTATGTGGGAAAATGTGAAGTTGTTCACTTTGGCAGCAAGAATAAAAAAGCAGAGTATCACTTAAACAGAGAATGACTGCAGAATTCTGAGGTGCAGAGGGATCTAGGTGTTCTTATGCATGAGTCACAAATAGTTAGCATGCAGGTACAGCATGTAATCAAGAAGGCTAATGGAATGCTATCCTTTATTACGAGAGGAATTGAACATAAAAATAAGGATGTCATCCTTCAGTTATACAGGGCATTGGTGAGGCACATCTCGAATACCGTGTGCAGTTTTGGTTTACTAGATTGATACCTGGAAAGAGCGGGTTGTCTTATGAGGATTGTTTGGGCAGGCTAGGCTTGTTTCCACTGGAGTTTAGAAGACTGAGGGATGACTTGATAGAAGAATATAAGATCCTGAATGACTTTGACAAGGTGCACGTGGAAAAGATGTTTCCTCTTGTGGTTGAATCCAGAATTAGGGGGCACTGTTTTAAAATTAGGGGTCACCCTTACAGGACAGAGATGAGGAGAACTGATTTCTCTCAGAGGGTTGTGCAGGTTTGTAACTCTCTGCCTCAGTAAGTGGTGGAAGTGGGTCACTGAATACTCTTAAGGCAGAGGTAGATAGATTCCTGTTAGGCAACAGAATCAAAGGTTATCGGGGGTAGATGGGAATGTGGAACTTGAAACATAAACAGATCAGCCATGATCTTACTGAATGGCAGAGCAGGCTCGAGGGGCCGAATGGCCTACCTCTGCTCTGATTTTGTATGTTTGTATGTAAGACAAATGTAAAATACATGTTTAAAGTCTCTGCCATTTCCTTGTTTCTCATTGTTAATTCTCCAGTCACAACCTTTAAAGGACCAACTTTTACTTTCGTTACTCTCTCCTTTTTTATATACAAAGAACAAAGAAAAGTACAGCACAGGAACAGGCCCTTCAGCCCTCCAAGCCTGCGCCGATCATATTGCCTGTCAAACTAAAACATTTTGCACTTCCGAGGTCCATATCCCTCTATTCCCATCTTATTCATGTATTTATCAAGCTGCCTCTTGAACACCACTACCGTACCTGCTTCCACCACCTCCTCTGGCAGCGAATTCCAGACACTCACTATCCTCTGTGTAAAAAACTTGCCCCGCACATCTCCTCTAAAGTTTTTTCCTCTCACCTTAAATCTATGTCCCCTAGTAACTGACTCTTCCACCCTGGGAAAAAGCTTCTGCCTATCTACTCTGTCCATGCCACTCATAATTTTGTAAACTTCTATCAAGTCGCCCCTCAATCTCCAACGCTCTAGTGAGAACAATCCGAGTTTCTCCAACCTCTCCTCATAGATAATAACCTCCAGACCATGCAGCATCCTGGTAAACCTCCTCTGCACCCTCTTCAACGCCTCTATATCCTTCTGGTAATGTAGCAACCAGAATTGCATGCAATATTCCAAGTGTGGCCTAATTAAGGTTCTATACAGCTGCAGCATGACTTCCCAGCTTTTATACTCAATATCCCTGCCGATGAAGGCAAGCATGCCATATGCCTTCCTGACTACCTTATCCACTTTCAGTGACCTGTGGACCTGTACACCCAGATTCCTCTGCCCGTCGATGCACTTAAGGGTCCTGCCATTTACTGTATAATTCCTACCTGTATTAGACCTTCCAAAATGCGTTACCTCGCATTTGTCCGGATTAAACTCCATCTGCCATTTCTCCACCCAAGTCTCCAACCGATCTATATCCCGTTGTATCCTTTGACAATCTTCTTCACTATCTGCAACTCCTCCAAACTTAGTGTCGCCTGCAAACTTACTAATTAGCCCAATATACTTGCAGAAGCTCTGCCTGTTTTTATATTTTTCGCTACTTTATTCTCATATTGCAATTTCTCCCTCCCTATTTCTCTCATGCTCTCTCCATTAAGCTATAAAGTACTGGCCAGACGAGATGCATAACAACCCTGATGCACGAAAATATGGCTTTCTGCATGTTCCAAGGCTTAATCCTAGGGTAGATAGCAGAGTATGGGATTTGCTGAAGGGTCAAATACCTAGTGGATTCCATAGGAACTCTAGGCCACTGTGAAAAATTGGGTAGGCCAGACTGACCATGAACCATTATCGACCCAGGAAAAGCAAGTCTATGGATCACTATCATGTATGGAGATTTTGACTATTCAACCTAGGAGGAATTTTGGACTTTGCTATTAAGTAATATTTAGCTGACAAGGAATTAAGTTCAAAGCATATAGAATGGTACTTCTTAAAAAATTATTCTTTCATGGGATGTGGGCATCACTGGCAAGGCCATCCCTAATTGCCTTTGAACTGAGTGGCTTGCTAGGCCATTTCAGAGGGCAGTTCTGTGGATCTGGAGTCATGTGTAGGCCAGGCTGGGTATGGATGGCAGATTTTCTTGCCTAAAGGACATTGATGAACCAGATGGATTTTACGACCATTGAGGACTACAACAATCATGGTCACCATTACTGAAGCTAGCTTTCGATTCCAGATTTTTACTAATTAAATTAAAATTCCACCAGGATTTGAATCCATGGCTCCAGAGCAGTAGCCTGGGTCTCTGGATTACTAGTCCAGTGACATTACCACTATACCATCCTCTCCCCAACTTCCCATATATCACATAATTTTTAGACAACGGAGGGTTGTTAGAGATGTTCCACAAACCTTCACATAAATTAACCTAGATGTTTGGAATGGCTTAATTCTAATGAGCTCAATGGAACTCACTCCTAGACATATTGTGGAAGGTTTAAATGGCAACTTGACTGGCCAATCAGGAGAGGTTAAAGTTCATTGGTCAAACATCCCATCCAGTCAGAAAAGGACAGAGAGCAGGAAATGATGGGCCAGTTGGAGCTCCCTGCTTAAGTTTAGTGCTGTCTAGTCAAAGTTGTGTATTTAAACTGGGCTCAAGTGGCATGCTTTGCTATTGTAGGTTATGAGCAACAGTACAAAATAAATTATAATTGACTGTAAATGTTATTCTGTTCAGTCACATAACATATGCAAAATAAATCATCCTAATAGTTTATAATTGGCCTTCCAGAGGGCAGGAAAAACACATGCAGGAGCACTGATCTTTCCTGAAGTACAGTGCCGAAAGCTGAACACAGAAGTTCAGATGGAATTTGACCAAGGTATGTACAACTGAAACATAAATTGCAGTCCTTTGAATCTAAGTCCCCTTTGGATAATAGTCAACATTCCTAAAGGAATTATTGATTTCTTTTCGTAAACTGTGCACTAGTATTTCGATATTTGTGTACATGGGCAGATTTGGGAGTTTTAAACTTCCCCTAAACAGTTGCCCTTCTGTCTGAAGTTTGTCCTCAGTGCTACACAGTCCCATGTTCTCCTAGGCACCCCTCTGCATGGTTGCTCAACAAACACAATTCAGGAAGAGGCAGAAGGCCAGGAATGACTGCCCTCCCCAACCTCGGAAAGCCCTAGTGACAGCAGGGGACTGTGAGGGGACAAGTGTACCTTGGTCTCTTTCCCCCTCCCCTTGTACATGGGGAAATGGGCATTTCCTGGAGATAAAGTTCAAGAATATGGGATAAATATAAGTGCAAGCCAAGAAATAACAGACGGCATCCGTTGTGCTAGGTCAGAAGTGTGCAGGGAGGGATCAAGTACAACAGATTCCTCATTTGCATTAACTGGAATCATCAGCACTGGAAACTGTGTCACTGGTGGTTAATCCCTGTCACAATAACAAACCTTGAAGATTACATGGGTATCTGTCAGTAAAGGTCCTTCCACCTCGATTATGGGCATCGATAGGTCTCTGCTCATCAGCTGGATATTGGCACCTCCTATAGCTTCCAAACCTTCCATCAGAATAGGCACACTGCTCCCATCCGAAGGGCTCAGTGCTTTCGCCAAAGTGTCAAATGCCCTGCAGTAAAGAACACATCACTAGTGCTTTGCTCCCACTCACAGTGCAGAATTACAGCACCACACAGCAACTACAAGGGACATACTCTGTATGCAACATTAAAAGCCCTGTGTAATTTATTGCGTAACCCAGAGTATGTGTTGTTTTAAGAAATCTGTTTCTAAATCCCAGCCTTGTGCAAAGTTTATGCTAATAGCTGAGTTGGCTCTGAGAGACTCAGTTGACAAGTTGAAATGCAGTTGAGAGTAGATTGCTGTACAGATTATGAAAGAAACAACAATGATCAGAGATTCACCAACATCTGTTGGCTCCCAGTTTGAAGAAGTGGAAGAATAAATGAAATATCTGTCTGCCATTGAAGTCAGATAAGTGCACACAGGCATTAAGCTACTTGCTGCAAAGCTCAGTGTAACTCAAATACACAGCAATCCTTCATGTTAACAACAACTTGAATTTAAATAGCACCTTTAATATAGTTAAACCACTCCAAGATGCTTCACAGGAGCGTTACGACATAAAATCTAACACCGAGTCACATAAGGAGACCAAAAACTTACTCAGATAGATGTTAAGTTGCATCTCAACCAAGGAAAGCGAGGTGGAGAGGTTCAGAGAGGGAATTCTAGGGCCTTGATAACTAAAGGCAAGATTGCCAATGGTGGAGCAATTAAAATCGGAAACACTCAAGGGGCCATTATGGGAGGAGCGCAGGCATTTTTGTGAATTGTGGGACTGCAGGAGATTACAGATATAGTGAGAGGGGGAGGCCACGAAGGGTTTTGCAAACACAGGGTGAGAATTCTAAAATCAAAGGGTTGTCAGACAGAAGTGGAGCCAATGTAGTTCACCGAGCACAGGGTCTCAGTATGAGTTAGGATTTGTTCCATTTATATAGGATCAAAGCAGAGACGCTTGCCAGGAGAGCACTGGAATAGTCACAACTAGAGATAACAAAGGCTTGGATGACGGTTCAGCAGTAGGTGAGCTGAGATAGGTGAAGAGATGGACAATGATACAGGGGTGGAAGTAGGCGGTCTTGGTGATGGAAGTACATCTCAAAATCAAATACAACAATGGAAGTAAACGCAACTTGAGCAAACAAGTAAAGGGCCTGTGAAAGAAAGGGGCCAGTGCAGCTAGTACAACAGATAACCATGCAGTTTGGCCACAATAATCTGCAAATTACAAACTTAATTTGAGTAAACAGGTTTAAGAGTCATGAAGTGAAAGGTCTGGTCCATGACCTGCAGGATTTGATCTTTTACCCTCACTACAGCCTCTGTGGCTGATCTCAGCTTTCTCATGATCTTCAGAATCTGACCCTTGTCTTACATTATGCTCTGCAGATTGTGACCCTTCTCCACCGCTTCTGGGTTGTAGGTTTGGAAAGTGCTGTTGAAGGAGACTCGCTGCAGTGAAAATGTAGATGGTATACACTGCTGCCACAGTGTATCAGTGGTGGAGGGAGTGGATGTTTAAGGTGGCGGATGGTGTGACAATCAAGCGGGCTGCTTTTTTCTGGAAGGTGTTGAGCTTCTCGAGCGTTGTTGGAGCTGCACTCATCCAGGCAAGTGGAGAGCATTAGATCACTCTCCTGATTTGTGCTTTGTAGATGGTGGACAGGCTTTGGGGAGTCAGGATGTGAGTTACTCCTCACACAATTCCTAGCTTCTGACCTGCTCTTGTAGCCACAGTATTTATATGGCCAGTCCAGTTCAGTTTCTTTTCAATGGTAACCCCCAGGATGTTGATAACGGAAGATTCAGTGATGGGTAATGACACTGAACATCAAGGGATGATGGTTCCCTCTTGTTGGAGATGGTCATTGCTTGACATTTGTGTGGCACGAATGTTACTTGTCATTTGTCAGCCTAAGCCTGGATTTTGTTCAGGTCTTGCTGCATTTGAACATGGATTGCTTCAGCATCTGAGGAGTCACGAATGGTGCTGAACATAGTGCAATCATCAGCGAACATCCCCACTTCTGACCTTATGATGGAAGGAAGGTCATTGATGAAGCAGCTGAAGATGGTTGGGCCTAGGACACTACCCTGAGGAACTCCTGCAGTGATGTCCTGCAGCTCAGATGACTGACCTCCAACAACTAAAACCATCTTTATTTGTGCTAGGTATGACTTCAACCAATGGACTGATTCCCATTGACTCCAGTTTTGCTAGGGCTCCTTAATGCTACTTTGGATCAAATGCTACCTTGGTGTCAAGGACAGTCATTCATACCTCCCCTCTGGAGTTCAGCTCTTTTGTGCATGTTTGGACCAAGGCTGTACGGAGGTCAGGAGCTGACTGGCCTTGGTGGAACCCAAACTGAGCATCAGTGAGCCGGTTACTGCTGCATAAATGCCACTTGATAGCCCTGTCGATGACACCTCCCATCACTTTGCTGATGATTGAGGATAGACTGATGGGGTACTAATGAGTCGGGTTGGATTTTTCCTGCTATTTGTGTACAAGACAAACCTAGGCAATCATCCACACTGCTGGGTAGATTCCAATGTTATAGATGTACTAGAACAGCTTGATTATTTATTTTATTCATTCGTGGAATGTGGGCGTTGCTGGCTAGACCAGCATTTATTGCCCATCCCTAATTGCCCTTGGGAAGGTGGTGGTGAGCTGCCTTCTTGAACCGCTGCAGTCCATGTGGTTGTAGGTACACCCACAGTGCTATTAGGGAGGGAGTTCCAGAAATTTGACCCAGTGACAGTGAAGGAACGGCGATATATTTCCAAGTCAGGCTGATGAGTGGCTTGGAGGGGAACCTCCAGGTGGTGGTGTTCCCATCTATCTGCTGCCCTTGTCCTTCTAGATGGTAGCGGTCGTGGGTTTGGAAGGTGCCGTCTGAACAGCCTTGGTGAGTTCCTGCAGTGCATCTTGTAGATTGCTCCCCTTCATTGAGGATGGGGATATTTGTGGAGTCTCCTCCTCCAGTGAGTTGTTTGATTCTCCACCACCATTCATGACTGGATGTAACAGGTCTGCAGAGCTTGGATCTGATCCGTTGGTTGTGGGATCGCTTAACTCTGTCTATTGCATGTTGCTTCTGCCATTTGGCACGCAAGTAATCCTGTGTTGAAGCTTCACCAGGTTGTAACTTCATTTTTTTAATATGCTTCCTACTGTTCCAACAGCATGGGTTCAATCCCTGTACCAATGAGGCAGTTCTTGGGTCCTACCTCCTTGCCTTGCCCCATCATGATAATCAGGCAATAAAGCGTGATTAGTATACTTAGACAACTAGGATACAACATGGAAAGAAAGATTGAGTGATGAGGTTACATTGTCCTGTATTTATTCTCAGTGGTGAAGAATTGGATTTCGCCGTTCACATCACATACAGTTGCCCAGGCTTTTCATGGGCTTGTTGGCAGAGATTTCTATCAATTCAGTATCTGTTTCAGTGTGGCATTTTTTGAAGAACATCTGTGGTTCCTGCACACAGGTCAAGAAACAGCGAAGCTCCTCAAACAATCAGGTTAAAGTATTCTCACTGTGACTGCAAACCAGGGAGTAAAATACAGGAAAATAAATTACAATTACTGCATAAAGAGCATGAGAGAAGCAGCATAGTCATTTACAGGGAGAGAGTATGAGAGAAACAGTGTGGTCATTTACAGGGAGAGAGAAGGAGAAACAGCATGGTAATTTACAAGGAGAGAGTGCGAGAGAAACAGTGTGGTCATTTACAGCGAGAGAGTGTGAGAGAAACAGCGTGGTCATTTACAGCGAGAGAGTGCGAAAGAAACAGCGTGGTCATTTACAGCGAGAGAGTGAGAGAGAAACAGCGGGGTCATTTACAGGGAGAGAGTGAGAGAGAAACAGCTTGTTCATTTACAGTGAGAGAGTGAGGGAGAAAGTGTGGTCATTTACAGGGAGAGAGTGCGAGAGAAACAGTGTGGTCATTTATAGGGAGAGAGAAGGAGAAACAGCATGGTAATTTACAAGGAGAGAGTGCGAGAGAAACAGCGTGGTCATTTACATCGAGAGAGTGTGAGAGAAACAGCGTGGTCATTTACAGGGAGAGAGTGCGAGAGAAACAGCGTGGTCATTTACAGGGAGAGAGTGCGAGAGAAACAAAGTGGTCATTTACAGTGAGAGAGTGAGAAACAGCGTGGTCATTTACTGCGAGAGGATGCGAAAGAAACAAAGTGGTCATTTACAGCGAGAAAGTGAGAGCGAAACAGCGGGGTCATTACAGGGAGAGAGTGCGAGAGAAACAGCGTGGTCATTTACAGCAAGAGAGTGTGAGAGAAACAGTGTGGTCATTTACAGCGAGAGAGTGAGAGAGAACCAGCGTGGTCATTTACAGCGAGAGAGTGTGAGAGAAACAGCGTGGTCATTTACAGCGAGAGAGTGAGAAAGAAGCAGCATGGTCACTTACAGTGGGAAAGTGAGAGAGAAACAGTGGGGCCATTTACAGGGAGAGAGTGCGAGAGGAACGGGGCCTTTAACAGTGAGAGAGTGTGAGAGAAACAGCTTGTTCATTTACATGGAGTGAGTGCGAGAGAAACAGCGTGGTCATTTACAGAGAGAGAGTGTGAGAGAAACAGCAGAGTCATTTACATTAAGAGAGAAACAGCATGGTCATTTTTAGGGTGAGAGGGAGAGAGAAACAGTGGGATCATTTACAGCGAGAGAGTGTGACAGAAACAGCGTGGTCATTTACAGAGAGAGAGTGTGAGAGAAACAGCAGAGTCATTTACATTAAGAGAGAAACAGCATGGTCATTTTTAGGGTGAGAGGGAGAGAGAAACAGTGGGATCATTTACAGCGAGAGAGTGTGACAGAAACAGCGTGGTTATTTACAGTGAGTGTGACAGATACAGCGTGGTTATTTACAGTGAGAGAGAAACAGCATGGTCATTTACAGTGAGAGAGTGTGACAGAAACAGCGTGGTTATTTACAGTGAGAGAGTGAGAGAGAAACAGCGTGGTTATTTACAGCGAGAGAGTGTGACAGAAACAGCAGGATCATTTACAGGGAGTGACTGCGAGAGGAGTGGGGCCTTTAACAGTGAGAGAGTGCAAGAAGAACGCGAGAGGGAAAAGAGTGCAGGGAAACAAGCTGAATGGTGAGTAAGATTGGTGAGTATTTCTCGTCTTTAAAGTAAAGTAAGGTATTTAGTTTGTGTTCAGATCTCTAGTCTTTTTTTCTCTCTTTTTCTCATAGATAGTTCTTTAAGTATCAGATCGATACTGGTGTGTATAAAAAGAAACTATAATAAAGTGTAAAGATTGAGGACACTGGAGTAATTAATTAATAAATTGAATAAAACACGATAGTGATGGCAAGACGAGTTATATGTTGCTGCTGCAGCATGTGGGAGCTGCTGAACACCAAGGTGACCAGAGTGAAAACATCTGTACCAAGTGTTTGCAGCTCGAGGAACGTCGGATCAGAGTTAAGGAGCTGCAGACATTGCGCCACATCAGGAAGGGGGAAAGTTATGTGGACACTGAACTCCAGGAGCAGTCACACTCCTCAGATTAGGTAATTTAAATTTGGTCTTTGATCAGGGGCAGGAGGGTGTGACTGCAGGTGAAGCAACTGTGGGGATCCAGACAGTAGCGTTCGATGGGTCTCGGCTCCTGCAATTGTACAACGGTCACAAGGTTCTTGCAAGCTGTATGGGCGAGAGCAGGGACTGCAGGGAGGGTGAGCGAACTGATCACGGCACCGTGGTACAGGAAGCCATTCAAGTAGGGGGAGGAAATGGGAACACAGTATTGGTAGGGGACAGTATAATTAGCGGGATAGATACTGTTCTCTGCAGCCGTGAGTGTGAGTCCCTAAGGCTGTGCCAGGGTTAAGGACGTCTCCTCAGGGCTGGGGAGGAACTTGGAGTGGGAGGTGGGGGATCCAGTTGTCTTTGTCCATGTTGGTACCAACATTGATAGGATTAGAAAAGAGGTTCTGCTGAAAGAATTTGAACAGTTAGGAGTTATATTAAAAAACAGAACCTCCAAGATAATCATCTCGGGATTGCTACCTGAGCCACAGGCAAACTGGCATAGGGTAAATAAAGTCAAGGAGTTAAATGCATGGCTCAGAGATTGGTGTGGAAGGAATGGGTTTCAGTTCATGGGGGCGTTTTAGTAATGAACGTCCAATCCCTCTACACCTCCATCCCCCACCAGGATGGTCTGAGGGCCCTTAGCTTCTTCCTTGAACAGAGGCCCGAACAATCCCCATCCACCACTACTCTCCTCCGTCTGGCTGAACTTGTTCTCACACTGAACAATTTCTCCTTTAACTCCTCTCACTTCCTCCAAATAAAAGGTGTGGCTATGGGTACCCGCATGGGCCCCAGCTATGCCTGTTTCTTTATGGGGTATGTGGAACATTCCTTGTTCCAGACCTACTCCGGCCCCCTCCCTCAAATCTTTCTCCGGTACATCGATGATTACTTCGGTGCGGCTTCAAGCTCTCGTCTGGACCTGGAAAAATTTATTAATTTTGCTTCCAATCTCCACCCCTCCATCATTTTCACATGGTCCATCTCTGACACTTCCCTACCCTTCCTTGACCTCTCTGTCTCAATTTATGATGATAGACTGTCCACCAATATCCATTACAAGCCTACTGACTCCCACAGCTACCTCGACTACAGCTCCTCACACCCCGCTTCCTGTAAGGACTCCATCCCATTCTCTCAGTTCCTTCGCCTCCGTCGCATCTGTTCTGATGACGCTACCTTCAAAAACAGTTCCTCTGACATGTCCTCCTTCTTCCTTAACCGAGGTTTTCCACCCACGGTCGTTGACAGGGCCCTCAACCATGTCCGGCCCATCTCCTGCACATCCGCCCTCATGCCTTCTCCTCCCTCCCAGAAACATGATAGGGTCCCCCTTGTCCTCACTTATCACCCCACCAGCCTCTGCATTCAAAGGATCATCCTCCGCCATTTCCGCCAACTCCAGCATGATGCCACCACCAAACACATCTTCCCTTCACCCCCCCTGGCGGCATTCCATAGGGATCGTTCCTTCCGGGACACCCTGGTCCACTCCTCCATCACCCCCTACTCCTCAACCCCCACCTATGGCACCTCCCCATGCCCACGCAGAAGATGCAACACCTGCCCCTTCACTTCCTCTCTCCTCACCGTTCAAGGGCCCAAACACTCCTTTCAAGTGAAGCAGCATTTCACTTGCATTTCCCCTAACTTAGTCTACTGCATTCGTTGCTCCCAATGCGGTCTCCTCTACATTGGAGAGACCAAACGCAAACTGGGCGACCGCTTTGCAGAACACCTGCGGTCTGTCCGCAAGAAAGACCCAAACCTCCCTGTCGCTTGCCATTTTAACACTCAACCCTGCTCTCTTGCCCACATGTCTGTCCTTGGCTTGCTGCATTGTTCCAGTGAAGCCCAACGCAAACTGGAGGAACAGCACCTCATCTTCCGACTAGGCACTTTACAGCCTTCCGGGCTGAATATTGAATTCAACAACTTTAGATCTTAAACTCCCTCCACCCATCCCCACCCCGTTTCTTCCCCCTCCCTTTTGTTTTTTTCAATAATTTATATAGATTTTTCTTTTCCCACCTATTTCTATTATTTTTAAATCTACAACTAATACCTTGTCAGTCTTTCCACCCCACTCCCACTAGAGCTGTACCTTGAGTGTCCTGCCATCCATTCTTAATTAGCACATTTTCTTAGATAATATCACCACCTTCAACACCTCTTTGATCCTTTTGTCTGTGACATCTTTTGATTATCTGCTCCTATCACTGCTTGCTTGTCCCTACAACCACCCCCCCCTCAACTTCTCTCCCCCCCCACCCCCCTCCACCTTAAACCAGCTTATATTTCACCCCTCTCCTAACTATACTCAGTTCTGCTGAAGGGTCATGAGGACTTGAAACGTCAACTCTTTTCTTCTCCGCCGATGCTGCCAGACCTGCTGAGTTTTTCCAGGTAATTCTGTTTTTGTTTCAGTTCATGGGGCACTGGCACCAGCACTGGGGTAGAAGGGAGCTGTTCCGGTGGGACGGGCTTCACTTGAACCGTGCTGGGACCAGTGTCCTGGCGAATCGAATAACTAGGGCTATAGAGAGGGCTTTAAACTAAATAGACAGGGGGTGGCGGGAGGGTTCTGGAGAGAGGATATGTAGGCTTACAAAGCAAAAGGATATGGCAGCATTGCAGGGCAGCTATTAGATAATGATACCCAGAGTGTGACAGGAAGGGACAGAGTGTACAAACATTAAAAAACAGCAGCAAACAGGGTAAAAGGAGGAAAAAATGGTAAAAAGGCAAAATTAATGGCTCTTTACTTAAATGCACATAGTATTCGGAACAAAATAAATGAATTAACGGCACAAATAGAGGTTAATGGGTATGGTCTTACAGCGGAGATGTGGTTACAAGGAGAACAAAACTAGGAACTAAGTATTGAGGGGTATGTGACTTTTCGAAAGGACAGGCAGGAAGGAAAGAGTAGTGGGGCTTTGTTAGTACGAGATGGAATAAGTACGATAGCAAGAAAGGATCTTGGATTAGAAGATGTAGAGTTCATATGTGTGGAGGTAAGAAATAACAAGGGGAAGAAGATACTGGTGGGAGTAGTCTACATGCTCCCTGACAGTAGCTATACTGTAGGACAGAGAATAAATCAGGAGATAATGAGGGCATGTAAAAAAGGCAGTACTTTAATCATGGGTGACTTTAATCTTCATGTAGATTGGGGAAATCAAATTGGCAGAGGTAGACACGAGCAAGAATTCATAGAGTGTATTTGGGTCAGTTTCTTAGAACAACATGTTGCGAATCCAACAAAGGATCAGGCTATTTTGGATCTGGTAAAGTGTAATAAGCAGGTTTAATACATGATCTCAGAGTAAAGGATTCCCTAGGAAACAGTGACCATAATATGGTAGAATTAGCATTCAGTTTGAAAGTGAGAAACCTAGGTTGGAAACAACTGTGCTAAACTTAAATAAGGGTAATTACAAAGGAATGAGGGCAGAGTTGACTGGATGGACTGGGAGAGCAGTTTAGCGGAAAAGACAGTTGATGAACAATGGAAGACGTTTAAGAAAATAGTTCATGACTCTCAACAAAGATATATCCCAGTGAGGAAGGATTCAAGGAAGGGGATAAACCAACCATGGTTAGCCAAGGAAGTTAAGGACAGTATAAAATTGAAAAAAAAAACAATGTGGCAAAGATTAGTGGTAAGCCAGAGGATTGGGAAAGTTTTAAAAACCAACAAAAGATGGCCCAAAAAAAAATTAAGAGGGAGAAAATAAACTTTGAGGGTAAACTAGCAAGTAATATAAAAACGGACAGTGAGAGCTTCTTTAAATATATGAAAAGTAAGAGAGAGGCCAAAGCGAACACAGGCCCCTTAGAGAATGAGGCTGGGGAAATAATAATGCAGAACCTGGAAATGGCAGAGGAGCTGAATAAATACTTTGCTTCAGTCTTCACTATAGAAGATACTAATAGCATTCCAAAAATACTAAGTAATCAAGGGGCAAAAATGAGGGAGGAAAAAAGTACAGTAACCATCACTAAAGAAAAAGTATTAGAGAAACTAATGAGTCTAAAGGCCGATAAGTCCCCTGGACCTGATGGGTTGCATATTAAAGGAAGTAGCTACAGAGATAGTGGATACACTGGTAGTAATCTTCCAAGAATCCTCAGATTCTGGAAAAGTCCCAGAGGATTGGAGAACGGACAATGTAACACCCTTATTCAAAAAGGGAGGGAGACAAAAAAACAGATAACTATAGGCCAGTTAGCTTAACATCTGTCATTGGGAAAATGTTGGAGTCTATTATATAGCACAGCATTTAGAAATACATAATATAATCAAGCAGAGGCAGCATGACTTTATGAAGGGGAAATCATGCCTAACAAATTTATTAGAATTCTTTGAGGTAACAAGCAGGATTGATAAAGGGGAACCAGTAGGTGTAATATATTTGGATTTCCAAAAGGCGCACATAAGGCTACTTAATAGGAACCCATGGTGTTGGGGGTAGTATATTAGCATGGATAGAGGATTGGCTAACTAATAGAAGACAGAGTTGGGATAAGGGGGGGGTGGCATTTTCAGGATGGCAACCTGTAACTAGTGGAGTACCATAGGGATCAGTGCTGGGGCCTCAATTATTTACAATATAGATTAATGACTTAGATGAGGGAAGTGAATGAACTATTGCCAAGTTTGTGGATGACACAAAAATAGGTGGGGAAGCAAGTGGTGAGGATGACACAAGGAGTCTACAGAGGGATATAGACAGCTTATGTGAGTGGGCAAAAACTTGGCAGATGGAATATAATGTGGGAAAATATGAGGTTATGCACTTTGGCAGGAAGAATAGAGGAGCTGAATATTATTTAAATGGAGAAAGGCTGCAGAAAGCTGCAGCACAGAGGGATTTGGGGGTCCTTGGTGCATGAAACCCAAAAAGCTAACAGACAAGTTCAACAGATAATAGGGAAGGCAAATGGAGTTTATTTCAAAGGGAATGGAGTATAAAAATAGGGAAGTCTTGCTAAAACTATACAAGGCATTAGTTAGACCACACCTAGAATACTGCAAACAATTTTGGTCCCCTTATCTAAGGAAAGATATACTGGCATTGGAGGCTGACCGGAGAAGGTTCACTAGTTGATCCTGGGTGTGGAGGGATTTTTTTATGAGGCGAGGTTGAGTAGGTTGGGCCTATACTCATTGGAGTTCAGAAGAATGAGAGTTGGCCTTATTGAAACATAGGGGAGAATTTTCTCCCCATCAAGGGGGCTGAGGGGAGCGGGAGTGGGCAGGCACGTAGCCGATCGCTGCCTGCGCGTCGCCATTTTATGTGGGTGGGCCAATTAAGGCCCGCCCAGCGTAACGCACACCCAGAAGTGCTGAGCGCTCCCTGTGCGGGTGGTGGGGGAGGAGGCTGAGTCTGGGCCTGTGCTCTTTCGTGCACAGAGTTGCCTCAGGAAGATTAGTTTGATTTTGAAAAATTTTAATAAAGAAAGAAAAAAAATTTTTAAGACATGTCTCCTCATGTGACACTGTCACATGAGCTGGGACATGTCAATGAATTTTATTAAAAATTTAAATGAAAGTTTAAAAACCTTCATGAAACCTCAGCCCACCCGTGGATGAGGTTTCATGATAAATGTGAAGGCCGTCTGGGCTCTTCGCCTGCCCACCAACCTTAAGGTTGGACGGGCAACTGTGTTAATTATTTTAATTGATATTTAAATGGCCTTCATAGGCCTTTGACAGCTCAGTGGGCGTGCAGCCAACTCCGGTGTGCACCCGCCGAACTGAAGATCAGAATGACGCGCGGTGAGTCGGGACGCACGCCCAACATCACTGCGCGTCATTTTACACGTCGGCGAGGAGGGCCTGCTTCCGCACGTCGACCCGAAGATTATGGCCATAAGATTGTTAGGGGGACTGACAGGGTAGATGCTGAGAGATTGTTTCCCCTTGTGGGAGTCTAGGACCAGAGGGCATAATCTCAGCGTAAGGGGGCTCCCATTTAAAACAGAGATGAGGAGGAATTTCTGCTCTCAGGGGGTGGTGAATCTGTGGAATTCTTTACCGCAGAAGGCTGTAGAAGCTGGGTTGTTAAGTATATTCAAGGCTAAGGTAGATTTTTAATCAGCAGGGGAATCAAGGATTTGGGGAAAAGGCTGGAAAGGGGAGTTGAGGATTATCAGATCAGCTCAATGGGCCAAAAAGCCTACTTCTGCTTGTACGTCTTATGGTCTTAACAGAAAACAAAATAAAGACTGGGACATGCAGATGAAATTAAGGGAATGAGATAAAGAGAAAAACAGAAAAATTAAAAATATAATTATTTTATTTTTTTAAAAATGTGCAACATCAATTTCCTTCTAAGGGAATGAGACTCCATATTCAAAAAAAAATATTTGGGGCCGGAGAGGATGTTCATCAGTAATTATCACTTATTACACCATTTGAAAACTCACTACAGAATGCACCAGCCCAAAGTTATTCAGTCATTTTTGATGTGAATTATTTGGGCAGGTACCCCATATTCACACCACTACAGACATTTCAATGCTAATACTATCAGTAAGGACTGCAACTGCATGTGTAAGGAAGAGCAGGGATCACTGACATCAACTTCAGCATTTCCATATTTAATCACATATCTGCAGGTACCAGAAGTTGCTGTTAGATTGACCTTGTAATAACACTGATGTGGACAGCCTCGTTGATACCATTACAGCAAAATTCAGGTTAATATGTTCTTTGTTATAGCCATCTTGCATACAAATACATAACATCACTAGCTCAGGATCTCGCTATTTTCACCACTCCTCTTCTTTCTGAGGACAGTGTCTCTGTGAACTCGCTCAAATGTCCATCCCTCACATTCAAACTTAATCAGTGAGTGTCAGCAAGGTATTTGACTATAAGAAGCATTGCAGCCAAAGATCCTGTTGCCATCTGCTATACACATGCATACACCCTCTAGTAGCAATCATTCTCCCTGGGACTCCATTAATAAATGTGACAGAAGGCACTTCTTCATTAGAAAAACACTGCATTATAAGCTGCCCACTGTATGACAGGTTATTATTTTCATTTTTACACTGAAGCTACAAAGGCTCAGCAATTATTCCAGCTTTTACTGAAACAAACACTAAAAAAAACTCCACAAATAACCTCCTGATTGCCAGAACCAAAATACAGACTGCCATGGGACTGATTGTAAGTGACTCACAACATCAGTTATAGTGGAAGTGATGATAAGTCACTGTTCTGCTCTCTCTTTATTCAGAGAACTCAGAGAGGGAGCCATTAGGTTGCTGATGGATGGCACATTGAGTGGTAGTTGTGTATACCGTGTAATCTCATTGGTAGACTGATCCTCTTGCTGTAGATCTGTGACACTGATGTCTCCATTATTAAGTGCTTCAATTGCTGGAAGGTCACTCGGACTCTGTGAATCATCTTTTCCCTTGCTGAGATTTGCTAGTGAGGTGACGACATTAGCCAGCGTACCCAAATCACCTTGGCTTGTTTCAGCCTAAAACAAAGAGATAAAGTGGAATTGATCACACTATTGATCTACAGACAGTGTGAGGCACCAGTGATGCCAGGGTATGTCCAGCCAAACCCCTGTATATATCAGACACTCTGGGCAGAATTTTACCAGCAATCCAGAGCATCACAGTACAAAAATGGCACGTTATAAATTTGATGCAGAAAATAACAGAGTCACTCCAGAATCTGAGCACCTTAGATTTAACATGTTCTGATTCCCACTGCCCAAATCTACTTTGACAATGACATAAGCTTGAGTCAAACAGCAGTAACCCTTGTGACCTAAACCAGATATTCACGCCTTTTGCACTGCTAATTCTTCAATCTCTGAAGACAAGTAAATAAATCACTTGGTGAGACAAAGCTTGATACCAATTATTAAGCTGCTTGCTTCTTAGCAAGTTTCATTAGATTCATTAATTTCAATGAATCATTAATTTCAAACAATACAACTTGTCTTTGTATAATAATGCAAAGTAATGAAATCTACACCTCTCCATTTCACTGGGTTACCTCGCTTGAACTAATAACTCTTCTGCATAAAAACAAAATACTGCGGATGCTGGAAATCTGAAATAAAGAGAAAATGCTGGAAAAACTCAGCAGGTCTAACAGCATCTGCAGAGAGAAAAACAGAGTTAACGTTTCAAGTCCCCATGACTCTTCTTCAGAGCTCTGAGGGGGGAGTTATACAGACTTGAAACGTTAACTCTGTTTCTCTCTCCACAGATGCTGTCACACCCGCTGAGCTTTTCCGGCATTTTCTGTTTTTATAACTCTTCTGTATTGTAGTCTTCAGTACAGTGCAGGACATCCTGTCACTGTAGTCTCTGCAGCCTGACTCCAATGTTAGCATTTAATTAACGTGATTATTTCACAACCCAAGCATCAAATCCACCAAACTAATTGCTAATGACTACTACCAAGTTCAAAGAAATAAAGTTGTCAATGCAGCAATGAGTGAGAACAAACATTAGAATGTTTTTACTGCCTTCAGCATATTGGTTCACGTGCTGATTTCAAGCTGAATCTATATCTATCAGGCTGGTTGTTTGGTGAATTAAATCCCTTACAAGCCAGGTTTACTCAATGACAGCACTTTTAATATACTATACACATAGGTCCTCAAGTGGCAGCACAGTCCGAAATCTCAAAGCAGGCCAAGTGTCAACTCCTCCTAATTTACTCTTCTCATCTCTCAATCTTAACAATTTCCCTTTCCAAGTGGAATGATAAGGGCTCCAGCTTCATGCAGTGAAAAAGACACATGGCCTGTAACAAACTATTTCCTCTTCTCAGTTAGATGTGTTTTGAAGAGATGATAATATTGTCCCTCTGATGAAAAACATGACCAGACAACAAATGAGGGAGAATTCAACCTTACCTGATATAACCATTTGTCATCGAAATCACAAATTACAGATTGATTCCACTAATGTATTTACTTCAGTACATATACTCCAATATATTTACCAAACACACAAAGTTTCTCCCACCTTAGGGTCTGCAGCCACTAGAACTGCACCACTGTCTGTCTGTATTAATGGTTGCTGAATATTCACCAGTGTTCCTGATTCAAACAGATTCGTCTGTCTGCAAGAAACAGAAAATAAAATTCGGTAAAGTGTATAAAATTTATTAAGACTATTCTACTCCACTGTATCCAACAACATCATAGCTGACAAACATGACCTGGTCACAGAAAGTCAGTGTGGATTTGTTCAGGAGTTTACTAATGTAATAGATACGAGCATATCTATGGATGTTGTTTATATGGATTTCTGGAAGATTTTCCATAGTTCCACTTAGAAGATTGTTAGCAAGATGGGATTGGAGGGAGCCTTTTGTCCTAGGTGGATAGCTGGTTAAGGAGACCAAGATGAGTAATGGGTAAGTACTCAAACTGGAAGGTTGTGACTCATGGGGCAGAATTTTCTGCCTGACGGGTGGGCGGGCCTGACCCAATCTCCGGCGGGCAGGGACCCAATCCCCACCGGAGAAGTGGGCCCCGTTGCCATTTTACGTGGGTGGGCCAATTAAGGCCCGCCCAGTGTGATGTCCAGCGGGAAGCACTATGCGCTTCCTGTGCGGGCAGGGGGGGATTCCCCAAAAGCGAGAGTGCGCTCTTTCACGCATGTGCACAAAAGAGCACATATCTCCCTGAGACAAAGTGCAGCCTCAGAGAGATCACTTACACTTTTAAAAATATTAAAAATAGAAAAAAAAATTCCCTAACATGTCCCCCTCATGTGACAATGTCACATGAGATGGGACATGTTTATAATTAACATAATAACCTTATTAAAAATTTTAAAGCCCTGCATGAAACCTCATCCCGCTGGTGGATGAGGTTTCATGTTTTACCTGTTTGCCACCGGGGCTCCTGGCCGACCCGCCAACCTTAAGGTTGGACGGGCAGGTCCTTTAATTGTTTAAATGATCCTGTCAATGGCCTCAATTGGCCATTGACAGGTTGGCTGGCCCGCAGCTGATTTTACTGCGCACCCCCCCTCCTTCCTGAAAATTTAAATGGGGCGGGATGACGTCGGGGGTTCCACCCAACGTCATCCCACGTCATTTTATGCGTCGGCGAGTGGGCCCCGCCCCCTGCTCGCCAACTACAAAATTCTGCCCATAGTATCTATCAGGGATCTGTACTACATCACTACAATTATGAATGACTTGGATGAAGGAATAGAGAGCCATACATCTAAGTTTTCTGGCAGCACTAAGTTAGGTGGCATGGTAAATAGTCTGGATGGGAATAGAAAGTTGTAATGCGATATTGATAGATTAAGTGAGTAGGCAAAACTGTGGCAGATGGTGTTGAATTAGTGAAATGTGAGGTCATCCATTTTGGATCTAAGAAAGGTAGATCAGAATATTCTCTAGATGATATGATGCTGGGAACTGGGGAGGAGCAAAGAAATTTAGAGGTCCAAGTGCAGAAATCATTAAAGGCTAATGGACAGATACGAGAAATGGTTAAGGGGGAAATGAGATCTGGTTTTTAGCTCAAGGAGGCTGGAAAATAAAGGGGCAGAAGTTATGGTAATGTTATAAAGAGCTCAACTAATATCCCATCTGTAAGCCACACTCAGTTCTGGCCACAGCACCTTAGGAAGGATACAATGGCATTGGAGGGGATGCAGTCCAGATTCACCAGGGCTAAAAGGCTTAAATTGTGAGGGCAGGTTAGATAGACTAGACTTGTATTCCCTTGAATTCCAGAGAAACTGTTTCTCTGGTGGGGGAAATCCAGAACGAGGGGATATAACATTAAAATTAGGGCCAGGCTTTTTGGGGTGATTTCAGATGTGAAGTGCGTAGAAATGTGGACGTCTCTGCCAAAAGGATGTCAAGTCTAGGTAAATTGAAAACTTCAAAATGGAGATTAGTTGACATTTGTTGGGTGAGGGAAGAATCGTGAATGAGATAGCACATATCATTTGGCCCGTCGTGTCTATGCTAGCTCCCTGTTATTTCGCATAGCCCTACAAATTTCTCCTTTAAAAGTATGTATCTAATTCCTTTCAAAAGTAATTGCCAAATCTGGACCTGCCACTCTTTCAGGCAATGCAACCAAGATCACAACAACCCACTATTCTCCTCGATTCCCCCCCTGGAAATTGCGTTAAACACCTTAAATCTGTGTCCTCTTTTACATTTTCAGATCCGATCTTGGGATGCGAGCATCGCTGGCTAGGCCAGCATTTATTGTCCTTCCCTAATTGCCCTTGAGAAGGTGATGTTGAGACACCTCCTTGAACCGCTGCAGACTATGTGGTGTAGGTACACCCAAACAGTGCTATTAAGTAGGGAGTTCCAGGATTTTGACCCAGTGACAGCAAAGGAACAGCTTGGAGGGGAAATTGCAGGTGATGGTGTTCCCATGCACCTGTTGCCCTTGACCTCCTGGATAGTAGAAGTCACAGATTTGGAAGGTGCTGCTGAATGAGCCTTGACAAGCTGCTACAGTGCATCTTGTAGTGAATATTTATTATGATGGATGGGGTACCAATCAATCAGGCTGTTGGATGGTGTCAAGCTTCTAGTGTGTTGTTGGAGCTACACACATCCAGGTAAATGGAGAGTATTCCATCATACCCCTGATTTTTTCCTGTAAATGGTGGACAGGCTTTGGGACTCAGCAGGTGAGTTACTCACTGCAGAATTCCCAGCCTCTGACCTGCTCTTGTAGCCATGGTATTTATATGGCTGGTCCAGTTCAATTTCTCGTCAATGGTAACCTTCAGGGTGTAGATAACGGGGAATTCAGCGATGGTAATGCCATTGAATGTCAAGGGGAGATGCTTGGATTCTCTCTTGTTGGACATAGTCCTTGCCTGGCACTTGTGTGGCACAAATGTTACTTTCCACTTATCAACCCAAGCCCGAATGCTGACCAGGTCTTGGTACATGCGAGCACAGGTTACTTCATATTAGAGGAGTTGTAAATAGTACTAAACATTGTGCATCCATCAGTGAACATCCCCACTTCTAATCTTATATTGGAGGGAAGGTCATTGATGAAGCAGTTGAAGATACTTGGACCTAGAACACTACCCTGAGGAACTCCTGCAGTGATGTGCTAGGACTGAGATGATTAGCCTCCAACAACCACAGCCATCTTCCTTAGCGCTAGATATGATTCCAACCAGCAGAGATTTTTCCTCCCATATGATGTAGGAGCAGAAGTAGGCCATTCAGCCCATCGGGCCTGCTCTGCCATTCAATGAGATCATGGCTGATCTGATAATCCTCAACTCCACTTTCTTGCATTTTCCGCATAACCATCGATTCCCTTACTGATTAAAAATCTATCTCAGCCTTGAATATACTTGATGACTCAGCCTCTACAGCCCTCTGTGGTAAAGAATTCCACAAATTGACTACCCTCTGAGAGAAGAAACCCTCCTCATTTCTGTTTTAAATGGACGACCCCTTACTCTGAGATTATGCCCTCTGGTCCTACACTTGCCCACAAGGGTAAACAACCTCTCAGCATCTACCCTGTCAAGCCCCCTAAGAATCTTATATGTTTCAATAAGGTCGCCTCTCATTCTTCTAAATTCCAATGAGTACAGGCCCAACTATTCAAGCTCTCCCCATAAGAAAATCCCTCCACACCCAGGATCAACCTAGTGAACCTTCTCTGGACTGCCTCCAATACCAGTCTATCTTTCCTTAGATAAGGGGACCAAAACTGTTTACAGTATTCGAGGTGTGGTCTAACTAGTGCCTTGCAGATATTTTAGCAAGTCTTCCCTATTTTTATACTCCATTCCCTTTGAAATAAAGGCCAACATTCCATTTGCCTTTCCTATTACCTGTTGAGAACTTATATGCTAGCTTTTTGTGATTCATGTACAAGGACCCCCAAATCCCTCTGTGCTGCAGCTTTCTGCAGTCTTTCTCCATTTAAATATTATTCAGATCCTCTATTTCTCCTGCCAAAGTGCATAACCTCACATTTTCCCACATTATATTCCATCTGCCAAGTTTTTGCCCACTCACTTAACCTGTTCATATCCCTCTGTGTCATCCTCACCACTTGCCTGACCACCTATTTTTGTGTTACCCGCAAACTTGGCGATAGTACATTCACTTCCCTCATCCAAGTCATTAATATATGTATTGTAAATAATTGTGGCCCCAGCACTGATCCCTGTGGCACTCCACTAGTTACAGTTTGCCAACCTGAAAATGCCCCCCTTATCCCAACTCTCTGTCTTCTATTAGTTAGTTAATCCTCTATCGATACAAATATACTACCTCCAAAACCACGGGCTGTTATCTTATTAAGTGGCCTTATTTATGTGCGGTACCTTATCAAATGGCTTTTGGAAATCTAAATATATTACATCTACTGGTTCCCCTTTATCTACCCTGCTTGTTACCTCCTCAAAGAATTCTAATAAAATTTTCAGGCATCATTTCCCCTTCATGAAGCCATGCTGACTCTGCTTGATTAGATTATGTATTTTTAAATACTTTGCTATTAGATCATTTATAATAGACTCTAACATTTTCAGAATGGTAGATGTTAAGCTAACTGGCCTATAGTTACCTGTTTTTTGTCCCACTCCCTTTTTGAATAAGAGCATTACATTGGTAGTTTTCCAATCCTCTGGGACTTTTCTAGAATCTAAGGATTCTTGGGAGATTACTATATTATAGTAATATAGTAATATTCTATATTACTATATTTTATATTAAAAATCAAAACCTCCAAGGTAATAATCTCAGGATTACTACCTGAGCCACTGGCACAGGGTAAATAAAGTCAAGGAGTTAAATGCATGGCTCAAAGATTGGTGTGGAAGGAATGGGTTTCAGTTCATGGGACACTGGCACCAGTACTGGCGTAGAAGGGAGCTATTCCGGTGGGATGGGCTTTACTTGAACTGTACTGGGACCAGTGTCCTGGCGAATCGAATAACTAGGGCTGTAGAGTGGGCTAAATAAATAGAGTGGTGGGGGGATGGTTTGGGAGAGGGGATAAGTAGGCTTACAAAGCAAAAGGATATGGCAGCCTTGCAGGGCAGCTATTTAGCTATACCCAGAGTGTGACAGGAAGGGACAGAGTGTATAAACATAAAAAAAAGCAGCAAATTGGGCCAAAAGGGGAAAAAATGGTAATAAGGCAAAATTAATGGCTCTTAGGTGCACGTAGTATTTGGAACAAAATTAATAAATTAACAGCACAAATAGGGGTTAATGGGTATGATCTTGTAGCCATTATGGAGACATGGTTACAAGAAGATCAAAGCTATGTGTCTATGAGTCTAAAGCTGGGAACTAAATATTCAGGTGTATGTAACTTTTCAAAAGGACAGGCAGGAAGGAAAGGGTGGTGGGGTAGCTTTGTTAGTACAAAATGGAATAAGTACGATAGCAAAAAATTATCTTGGATTGGAAGATGTAGAATCCATATGGATGAAGGTAAGAAATAATAAGGGGAAGAAGACACTGTGGGAGTAGTCTATAGACCCCCCAACAGTAGCTATACTGTAGGACAGAGAATAAACAGGAGATAATGAGGGAATATAAAAAAGGCAGTACATTAATTATGGGTGACTTTAACCTTCATGTAGACTGGAAAAATCAAATTGGCAGAGCAAGCCACGAGCAAGAGTTCATAGGGTAGGATTTTGCCCTAGGCGGGGGCGCTCGGCGGGGAAGCCGACCACCGTCCGCAATCAGACCTTCACCACAATTTCACGCAGGCGGGCCAATTAAGGTCTAATCTGCGTGGAGCAGAGCAACAGTGCTGAGCTTTGCCTGTGCGGGTGGGGGGGAGGAGGGAGAGCGGACCTAGCACGATCTTCGCGCATGCATGCGAAAGAGTGTTTCAATCTCCCTGAGGCATGGAGCTGTCTCAGGGAGATTGAAGCTATCTCTTAAAAAATTAATAAAGACAGTAAACATTTAATAAAACACGTACCCTCATGTGACTCTGTCACATGAGATGGGACATGCTTTTAATTCCAAAGTAAAGTTTTTATTTAATGTGTATTAGCTTTAGGAAACTTCATCCCACTTGTGGATGAGGTTTCCTAAAAAATGTAAAGGCAGCTTGGTCTTTTCGCCTGCCCGCCAACCATTAGGTGCAATGGGCAGTGTAATTTTCAAGTTAATAAGGTTGTTAATGGCCGTAAAAGGACTTTCAATTTTTCTGTGGGCGCGCTGCCAACTCTGGCACCCGCCTGCCAAACAAAATATCGCGAGACTGTGCGATGATGACTGGGTGCACGCCTGACATCATCACGCGTCATTTTACTCTCGGTCGTGTTGGGTGCATGCCCGCACACCGAGCATAATATTCTGCCCATAGAGTGTATTCAGGACAGTTTCCTAGAACAATGTATTGTGGATCCAACCAGGGATCAGGCTATTTTGGATCAGTTCAGGCTATTTTGGATCTGGTAATGTGTAATGAGGCAGGCTTAATAAATGATCTCAGAGTAAAAGATCCCCAAGGAAATAGTGGCCATAACATGGTAGAATTTAACATTCAGTTTGAGAGTGCTAAACTTGGGCTGGAAACAACTGTGCTAAACTTAAATAAGGGTAATTACAAAGGAATGAGGGCAGAGTTGGCTGGAGTGGACTGGGAAAGCAGTTTAGCAGAAAAGATGGTTGATGAACAATGGCAGACATTTAAGAAAATAGTTAATGGCTCACAACAAAGATATATCCCAATGAGGAGGAAGGATTCTAGGAAGGGGATAAACCAGCCATGGTTAACCAAGGAAGTTAAAGATAGTATCATATGTGGCAAAGATTCGTGGTAAGCCAGAGGATTGGGGAAATTTAAAAAAAACAAAAGATGACCAAAAAATAATAAAGAGGGAGAAAATAAACTTTGAGGGTAAACTAGCAAGTAATATAAAAACAGGCAGTAAGAGCTTCTTTAAGTATATAAAAAGGAAGAGAGAGGCCAAAGCGAACATAGGCCCCTTAGAGAATGAGGCTGGGGAAATAATAATGGGGAACCAGGAAATGGCAGAGGAGTTGAATGAATACTTTGCATCAATCTTCACAGTAGAAGACACTAATAGCATTCCAAATATACTAAATAATCAAGGGGCAAAAGGGGGGACGGAAATAAATATAATAACTATCACTAGAGAAAAAGTACTATAGAAACTAATGGGACTAAAGACCAATCAGTCCCCTGGGCCTGATGGGTTCCATCCTAGGATATTAAAGGAAGTAGCTACACAGATAGTGGATGCAATGGTAGTAATCTTCCAAGAATCCTTAGATTCTGGTAAAGTCCCAGAGGATTGGAGAACTGCCATTATTCATAAAGTGGGGGAGACAAAAAACAGGTAACCATAGGCCAGTTAGCTTAACATCCATCATTGGGAAAATGTTAGAGTCTATTATAAAGGATGTAATAATAGCAGAGGATTTAGAAATGCCTAATATAATCAAGCAGAGTCAGTATGGCTTCATGAAGGGGAAATCATGCCTGACAAATTTATGAGAATGCTTTGAGGAGATAACAAGCAGGACAGATAAAGGGGAACCAGTAAACGTAATATATTTGGATTTCCAAAAGGCATTTGTTAAGGTACCACACATAAGGCTACTTAATAAGATAAGAGCCCATGGTGATGGGGGTAGTATATTAACATGGATAGGGGATTGGCTCATGAATGGATGGAGTGTTGGGATAATGGTGGCATTTTCAGGATGACAACCAATAACTAGTGGAGTGCCACAGGGATCAGTGCTGGGACCACAATTATTTACAATATATATTAATGACTTGGATGAGGGAAGTGAATGTACTATCGTCAAGCTTGCGGATGACACATCATTTATTAAACCTGCCTCACTAAACATCCACTCGGCACTTCTGGCCGAAAATGGGTGCAAATGCTACAGAGTTATCTTTTGCACAGATTCTCCATTATTGAGGATGGGGATCTTGGTGGAGCTTCCTCATTTGGTTAGCTGACCATTTGTTCACCACCATTCATGACTGGATGTGGCAGGGCTGCAGAGCTTTGATCTGATCCATTGGTTATGAGATTAGTTATTATGCTTAGTTCCGTTGCTAGCATGCAGCTTCCTTAGTCTAAAAGACATGTACTCCTGTGTTGTAGCTTCACCAGGTTGATATCTCGTGTTTAGGTATGTGCGGTGCTGCTTCTGGCATGCTTTCCTACATTCCTCATGTAGACTGAGGTTGGTCCTCTAGTTTGATGGTAGAGTGAGGAATATGCCGGGTCAAGAGGTTACAGATGGTGGAATATAATTTTGCTGTTGCTAATGGCCCACAGTGCCTCATGGAAACCCAGGTTTCAGCTGCTAGATCTGTTCTGAATCTATCTCATTTAGCACAGTGGTAGTTCTGCATAACAGGATGGAGGGTATGGTCACTATGAAGATGGAACTTCATCTCCTCAAGGACTGTGCTATGGTTACTCCTACCAATGCTGTCATGGAAAGATGCATCTACGATGCATAGATGGGTGAGGACAAGTAAGTTTTTTCCTCTTGATGGTTCTCTCATCACCTGCTGTAGGCCCAGTTTGGCAGATATGTCTTTCAGAGCTTGGCCAGTTCAGTCATTACTGGTACTAGCAAGCCACTCTTGGTGATGGAAATTGAAGTCGCCTGCCCAGAGTGCATTATGTGCTCTTGCCACCCTCAGTGCTTCTTCCAAGTGGTAATCAACATGGAGGTGTAGCGATTCATCAGCTGAGGCAGGGTGGTTGGTGGAAATCAGCAGGAGGTTTCCTGAACCGTGTTTGTTCTGATGCCATGAGACTGCACAGGGTCCGGAGTCAATAATGAGGGCTCCCAGAGCAACTAAATACTAGATGTTAGTAAGGAGGACTTTGCAGGATCAATAGGGTAGGACATGCCTTTGTCGTGATCCATATGGTTTTATTCTGAGTTGATTTCTGTAGCAGTTTGATACATGGCTTGCTGGGCCATTTCAGAGGGCAGTCAACCATATTGCTGTGGGTCTGGAGTTACACATAAGCCAGACCTGGCAAGGACATTAAGAGAGCAGATGGGTTTTTACAACAATCCAGTAGTTTCATGGTTATCTTTACTGAGTTTAGCTTTATATTCCAAAATATTAATTAATGTGAACTCATGCCTCCAGAGATTTAGTCCAGTTCTCTGGATTATGAGTTCAGTGACATTACCACTATGCTACTGTTCCCAGTTACGAACCTGTCTGCCAGTGGAGTTGCTGGCACAGACATGACAAGCTGAATGGCCTCCTTCTGTGATCTAACCATTCTATCATCCTAAAATGCTTTCTTATCGGACATATCAATTTGTCCTGTAACTATCAGAAATGTGTGCGTTTGAACCACTGGGTCTATATGTTCCTGTAATTGCTTTAAAATGGTAACATTTCCAACACAGGCACAATGGGCCAAATGTCCTCTGTTGTATCATTTGATAATTTCATTTAGATTATCTCAATATTACTACAAAAATGTATTACTTTCAACTTTAAATTCCAGCTGTCCATTTCACCAGTCTGTCATTGTCCTCTTCACTGTTTCCTACTTCGAGTTTTGTGTCATTGTGAAACTTTGAAATGGTGCCCAGTGGCAGTCCTGGCACAACCAGTCGTGAATGGTGGTGGACAATTAAACAACTCAGTGGAGGGGGAGGCTCCACAACTATCCCCATCCTCAATGATGGAGGAGCCCAGCACATCAGTGCAGAAGAGAAGGTTGAAGCATTTGCAACAATCTTCAGCCAGAAGTGCCGAGTGGATGATCCATCTTGGCCTCCTCTGGAGGTCCCCAGCATCACAGGTGCCAGTCTTCAGCCAATTTGATTCACTCCACATGATATCAAGAAATGGCTGAAGGCACTGCATACTGCAAAGGCTACAGGCCCTGACAATATTCCGGCAATAGTACTGAAAACTTGTGCTCCAGAACTTGCCGTGTCCTTAGCCAAGCTATTCCAATACAGCAACAACACTGGCATCTACCCAGAAATGTGGAAAATTGCCCAGGTAGTTCCTGTCCACAAAAGAGCAGGATAAATCCAACCTGGCCAATTACTGCCCCATCAGTCTACTCTCCATCATCAGCAAAGTGATGATGGAGTCAAAAACAGTGCAATCAAGCAGCACTTGCTTAGCAATAAAATGCTCACTGATGCTCAGTTTGGGTTCTGTCAGGGCCACTCAGCTCCTGACTTCAGTACAGCCTTGGTTCAAACATGGACAAAAGAGCTGAGGTTCCAGAGGAGAGGTGAGAGTAACTACCCTTGCTTTCAATGCAGCATTTGACCGAATGTGACATCAAGGAGCCTAAGCAAAATTGGAGTCAATGGGAATTGGGGAAAACTCTCCACTGGTTGGAATCACATCTAGCGCAAAGGCAGACGGTTCTAGTTGTTGGAGGTCAAACATCTCAGTTGCAGGACATTGCTGTAGGAGTTGCTCAGGGTAGTGTCCTAGGCCCAACCATCTTCAGCTGCTTCATCAATGACCTTACTTCCGTCATGAGGTCAGAAGTGGGGATGTTCGCTGATGATTGCATAATGTTTCAGCACCATTTGTGAGTCCTCAGATACTGAAACAGTCCATGTCCAAATGCAACAAGATCTGGACAATATCCAGGCTTGGGCTGACAAGTGGCAAGTAACATTTGTGCCACACAAGTGCCAGGCAATGACCATGTCCAAAAAGAGAGAATCTAACCATCGTCCCTTGACATTCAAAAGCATTACCATCGCTGAATCCCCCTACTATCTACATCCTGGGGGGTTACCATTGACCAGAAACTGAACTGGACTAGGTATATAAGTACTGTGGCTACAAGAGCAGGTCAGAGGCTAAGAAACAGAAGATGGGTTATGTGAATATGCTTAAAAAGTACTTTGTCTACATCCTGGGGGGTTACCATTGACCAGAAACTGAACTGGACTAGGTATATAAGTACTGTGGCTACAAGAGCAGGTCAGAGGCTAAGAATCCTGTTGCGAGTAACTCACCTCCTGACTCCCCAAAGCCTGTCTACCATCTACAAGACACAAGTCAGGAGTGTGATGGAATACTCCCCACTTGCCTGAACGAGTGCAGCTCCAACTACACTCAAGAAGCTTAACACCATTCAGGACAAAGCAGTCTGCTTGATTGGCACCCTTTCCACAAACATTCACTCCCTCCACCACCGACACACAGTACCAGCAGTGTGTACCATCTACAAGATGCACTGCAGAATCTCTCCAAGACTCCTTAGATAGCGCCTTCCAAACCCACGACCGCTACCGTCTAGAAGGACAAGGGCAGCAGATACATGAGAACGCCACCACCTGGAAGTTCCCCTCCAAGCCACTCACCAACCTGACTTGGAAATATATCGCCGTTCCTTCACTGTCACTGGGTCAAAATCCTGGAACTCCCTCCCTAACAGCACTGTGGGTCATTAATATTAGTATGCATCAAAAAGAGCAGTGATCCGAATAACGGCCCCTGGATACCACTGTGTACTTCCTTATTACTAAGGGTTTTGGAACCAAAGCAGGTAGATTGAACTAAGATACAGATCAGGCATCATCTAATTGAATGGTGGAACATGTTCAAAAGTCTGAATGGCCTATACCTGTTCCTATCTTCCTAAACTGCAGAGCCTTGCCCTCCCTCAGTATTTTGTGATGATCCTTGCCTGGGAAGCAGTATAATAAGGAACATTTCTTTAAAATATCTAGGGAATCTGTAATTGTTTGTAAGAATGCATGAAAAGGACTTTTATTTAAGAGTTTGCACCAATTGTAAAGAGGTCAATTGTAATTTTCTTGGATAATAAGAAATACTAGTCCGTGACCTGGTGACCCTTATCCTGGAAGCAGTACCAACAGGAAGGAAGTTAAGATGGAAGCAAGGTGGCCTGACAAAAAAGAAGGGAGCTGCAGACAAAGGGGAGCTGAAGCAGAGAGCACATTTACAAGGAGGTGTATGTGTAACACAGTTAAACAGGACAGAAAGCTGAAGACGGGGTTAGAGCGGTGATTGTGAATTGGACAATTTCACTGATTCAGTTTTGCCAGAGCTGTCAAGACAGTTTAACGGGGTTTATGAAAGGGTTGGATAAAGGGGTCTCTAGGGAATCTGTGCTCTCAAGACTGTTGAGAACTCAACTAAGGAGATTCTGCAGGAGTGTGCCATTCAGGGGATGACCACATCAGAGGATTTTTGATCAAATATGAACGCGATTCAACGGCCGAATCAACTACGAAGGAGTGCAGATCTTCCTGGAGTTTCTAACTATTGATATGTTTCTCTATGATTGTGATGGAGAAGGAGCACTGATTTATATCACAAAAATGTGAGTTCTGCTATTGTTGCATGTCCTTTGGGGCATTGCATTCTTTCACAAACAAATTAAGCAAAACTGATCATTTATCTATGAAAATATTGACCTCCAATGAGCTTGTTAATAGTGAGTCTGGGAACATAAAGTGTTTCTTTCTCACTCCCTTTCCCTGTCTCTCTCCCACCCTCACTCTCTCTCACCCTTTCACTTTCTCTCACTCTCTCCCCACTTGCTTTCTCACCTCCCCTCACACACCCTCCATCTTCCCTTCACTCGCTTCCCCCTCAATTGCTCTCTCCCTCTTCCCCTTGCACACACTCTCTCTTGCACTCACTTGCTCTCAACCCTCACACTCTCACAATCTACTGTTTGTGTCAAGCACTCACCTCTAAATTATTCTTGCATCATCCTCGCTCTCTCATTGTCATCCCCTTGTTCTCTCACTCACCACATACACCCCTCTCTCTTTGTCACTGCAGGTTCAGCTGAACATTGCAATGACCCCCCCCCACTTGCGCTCTCTCATCCATCTTGTTCTCTGCATCACTCACCCTTCTTCACTTACTGCCTCTCTCTTCCAATCACTCCAATTCCACTCTCTGTCACACTTTTCCTCTCGCTCTTCCACTCATTCTTGCTCCCTCTATTTTCCTTTCACTCTCTCTCCCCCTCACCCTCTCTCTTCCCTACTCTCTCCCTTCCCTTCACTCACTCTCTCTTCACTCACACTCTTTTCTGCTCAATCTCCGTTCCCCTCAACTTCCCATCCCCTCACACTCTCTGCCCCTCTCTCTTCTCCTGATGCCCTCTCTTCTCCTGACTTCCTCTCTTATCCTCACTCTCTCTTCCCATCTCTCTCTCCCTCTCTCTCGTCCCCAACTCGCTCAGTTCCCTCACACATGACTCTCCCTCTTTTTCCCTCACTCTCGCTCTCCTCTCATCAGTCTCCATCTCCCTCTTATCCCGTCACACACTCTTTCCCTTCTCATTCTCCCTCTCTTCCCCCCCCACCCTCCCTACCTCTCTTCGCCCCCACCCTCCCTCCCTCTCTTCCCCCCCACCCTCCCTCCCTCTCTTCCCCCCCACCCTCCCTCCCTCTC